>NC_134406.1:67061566-67259066 GCF_038048845.1 Mixophyes fleayi
GAATAAACTGAAAATTCTTAAGGACATTGTGGGTTCCAACTTTTATATGAATAGAGGTTGTAATTGCATTCCAAAAGGAAAATAGCTTGAGAAGTATTACAATTCATGATTTTATGGTATATTTTACTTTGGTGACATTTTAATTGAAATTATATTTTTATTTTGAATATATCGACAAGTTGTGCAGGTGTTAATACCAAATATGTAACAATTTACTAATTTGCTTGTTAGCAAACTGTAAGTGATCTCTTTCCTGGGACAAATTCAAGCTATATTTTTCTTAGATATTTAGCTTTTTGAAAAAATCACAACAAATGCTTCCATAAGAACATTCCTAATAAACAGAAATGAATTTTCATTACATTCTTGATACATCTGGAAGACTTGCTGAACTGAAGATGAAGGACTTGAATTAGGAGATTTGTAGTAAAAAGTTTTTAATACCAAATATCTTTCTAATTTTATAGTTTTATCAAAGGCTTTTTTCAATATATCTGGGTAACCTCTTTTTCAAAATGAAAAAGCATCTGTTGTGCTTGTTTGATAAAATCAGAAACTTTACAACTGTTGCATCTAATTCTTCTTAATTGAACTATTGGTATATATTTGAAGTCCATGGTCTATGATGTTGACTACAGCAATCTAGAAAATTATTAGCGTCACTGATTTCTGATACATTTTTGTATGGGTAAAATAAGTTTTGTCTGAGAGTGAAATCCAGGTAATAACTTTCTTATGTGTGAAAGTGAAATTAACTAGTGTTAAGATAATCAATAAAGTAAGTGTAACAACCCTTTCCCTAGAACACCGAAAGGGGTGGTGAAATGTTCTCTTTCTTTAGTGCTTCCACCCGAGTCTTCTACACAGTATAGTTGGATGCAGACCATGACTGAATCAATCAGGAGTTGACTTTGGTAGCCACTTGTACCCGTCCACACTATCCTCTGAATAATAATGTACCGCACACTGTGGTTGCAAACAATCAACTGGGTGTTTATTTTGGGGGAAATAAATGGGAGAGGCAGATTTATATATTGGAAGATTCTAGAGGGGATAGATGGGACAGCGTGTAAGATAATAGTCAAAGGCAACAGTACAGTAATAACGAAACAACAAGCTGGCCGCCACACGTACCTTCACTGGCACCCAAACTCTCCCACAACACACTCACACATAGTGTGAAAATATAAATCAACAATGATTTATTACAACATTTACAGTCCTGCCAATGTTAGATAGTTTGTGAGGTTAACCAGTTAACATTGGTTCACTTGTCGAAACCTTGGTAATTTGTATTAGATCTCTGACACTTATAATGTCTGTATCTCTGACAGGTAACTGACATTCTCTGATATATGTGCTGATTTATTTAAAGAGGTCTAACTTGTAGATTTATAGTTATAGCGTTCTTTTCTAAATGCAGCATTAATGGTATCACCATGTTTGGTGTGTTATTACTTATCTCTTTCCCTTTGGATGAAGATGAAGTCTCAGTCACTGTTGGGTCGTGGACTAACTACAAGCCTGATCTTGCTAGCTGTCCCTCTTTGCTCACAGAGATGGGAGTGAGACTCCCTCACTGCACATAAGCTTGCTTTGCTGTGTAATCTCTCTCAGGCTGCTTGCTAGTGGATTCTCTCCAGTGATCCAGCTACAAGACCTTTCTGTGCAAAGCTACACTCAACTTCTTTTTTAAAGCTTGGGTATCTCTTTCCTCCTTTGTACACTCTTCTCTCCTGCAGACTCTCGTTTCCGCACACACCTCACTCCTTCTCCTGTTACTGTCATAAATCTCTAACTCCCAGCACCTCTTCCTCTCTGCTTTCTCCTTCCAGTCTCTCTATTCTCACCATCCAGACTCTCTGGCAGGGCTGGCTTCTGTTTCAAACTGTATTTCCATAGCCACCTCAGCACTTGGCTGCTCAGTATAAGCCAGCCTGGTTACATAAGTAATTGCAAAAAGTTTCCTGCTCTTAATTAATAATAGATTGTCTATTAGCAGCTTATATATACCAAATTTGTCCTTGTGGGTATTTTAGTGCAATTTATAAATCAAATATTTAGCCTTAAGGTAGTGTTATGTCTTAGTTTCTGCTATTAAGAAATACCATTGAAATAGCATTTGATGCAAATGAAACAGACAGGAAGAGCAGTGGGATGACAGTTTGAGAAAAGATACAGGTGTACAAAGCCCAGTATTTTCTACTAGTACAATACGAAGACAAAATGAAACAGATGGAAAGAATAGACTATAATGGGAACAGTAGGATATGGGTGTGAACTGGAGCAGAGGTTTACCACTAATATTAATTGTAACATAAAATATAAATAGTCACTAATTCTGTTCTATGACTTAGATGTCTCTAAGTTTATATCAGTAAATAACAGTAAACAGATTATCTTATGTAAAAGTTGTTGAATAATGTTACTACTTTCTATAGACCTACATCTATATAGATCTATGTAAGCTCTTACAAGCAGGGTCCTCGCTCCCCATTGTTTAATTTCTTTCTACTGTGTGTCTTCCTTATAAGTCCTAGTCATGTCTTTTGTTATATTCTGTGTGAGTCTCTACACTTTTTAATTCACACTCATTTATTCTTCCTATGTGTAACTGTGTTCATGCATTTGTGGTCTTGCTTGTGATCTGGCTCACTGTGTTAAATATGTCTTAACTGTACTTGTACGATTGTTCAGCGCTATGGAATCTGTGGCTCCTGATAAATAAGCAACTAAATAAACAAAAGTAATAATAATAATAATAATATTAAGCTTTAAGTTAAAGCATTGAATTTAATATAAAATTTGTCTTACTAAGTCAAATCAACAGGGTCCTATGCCATTTTGAAGTCCTATTATAAATATTATTTCAAAAAGTCTCTCAGCTAGGAGTCTTTAGTTGATGATCTAAACAATAAGGTTTGGTAATCCGTTCTAAAATTAGTATATGATCTGATATTGCCTGTCTGTAAATTTTGCAATTTAGTACTTTTAATGACGGTAAGATGTTGGTAGTTTTTGACCTGGCCAAGATGTGGTTGTATGATCTAGGGAGAACTTTATGTGTAGTTATGTCATAGGTATGCTTTGGTAGCCCTAAAGCCTCTCAATGTGTAAATCCTACAGTGATGTTTGCTTCCATTTTTGTGACTGCAGCATCTGCTGGTGATGATGTCTATCCTCTGATGATGCTCGTCCTCATTTGTCAACTACCTTTCCTAACTAAACTCCTCTCAGTCTCTCTTTGTGTCCTTGTTGCATCTCCTTTTAAGCTTCCTGACCAAATCTGCTCTCTTTTCCTAATTCACTTTTTCCTTGTTTCTGGTTACTTGTCAATCTCTAATTTCTATCGTTCCCTACTTCAGAAGTTATGAGACATATTTAGAGTTTGTTTTTGTTTTTTTGCTTTAGATACTTTTTTCCATATTGCACATTGTGTCCAAATTTTGTACACATCTTGTACGTCCATATATACATTCCTATGTTTTGTTGACTTTTGTCTTCATGCAACTGAATATGCAAAACAGAGATGGGCAGGACCATGGAATGGTAGGCCAAGTATAGTAAGGATGTAATCACATAATTGCGACATAATTATATGTGGTCTTATCCACAGATACGCCTTTTAGGAGGAATATCTCTGCAGGTGCTGATGCAAAGATACATAGGATGATGAGGATGACTATGAGTAGCACCCTCTAGCTGCTTCTGATCGACTTATTGCATTTTGACCCCTCCAGCTAATTGTACTTAAATCTTTAACATTGTGATTTTATTATATCAGTTGGAGAAAAGAAGATTCTCATTTATAAAGGGCAAAACAACAGATTTTAATTAATTTAACATAGATTAATTTTAATTTCATTTTAATATAATTTAATTTGCATTTATATTTTTAGATTTGTTTTTAAATCTTATAAGAAAATGACACTTTTTTTATTTATTATTAAAACATTATCTATTGTCTATATGACTCTTCATTGGATTATTATATTGTGTACAGATAGAGTAATGCAAATTTAGAGATTACTACTGTACACTGTTAAATTTAATCTCTACACTTTCTTTATGCTTTCTCTATACTATTGTGGTATGTAAATATACACACTTATGTTCTTGATATACATCAGGTTCTAATGCTGCTATTTTTGAGCTAGTTGCATCTTGAGATGCATACTGTGACTAAAATACAACTTATTTGTCTTCACAATCTTCCCTCTATTCCAGGGTACTACCTCAATAATGTATCCCTCTTTCATGTTACTGCTGCTTAGTTGATTGCAGCTCAATCCTCTCCTGCTGATTAAACAATATAACAAATATCCAGAACATGAAAACTAACCTCCTAAAAAGAAAAAGTTATTGAAAGTAAAGTTAGATGTATATAAAGTAAGTTTTCAACATAGAAAAACAAGGGATAACTTATATAAACTTGTATAAATGTAAAATTTGATTAGCAATACTTTTGAAACGTGATAACTTCTCTTAGATGAGGTTAAACTAACTAAAAAACATGGATTTTTAATATATATACTGTGTTTGCAGTTTGGCGATTTGCATTTGCGATAATTATTTGCAAATGCAAGTTTTTAAATTACTTTACTAATAGTTATAAAACTATAATCCTATTTTATTTTATATTTTCTTGCATCTATAGTCTGTAGTACATACATTAATATATACTGTGTTTGCAGTTTGGCGATTTGCATTTGCGATAATTATTTGCAAATGCAAGTTTTTAAATTACTTTACTAATAGTTAGAAAACTATAATCCTATTTTATTTTATATTTTCTTGCATCTATAATCTGTAGTACATACATTATTATAATATCTGTATTTCTGTTATTGGTTTTATCACCATTTTTTATAGGTTAAGTCAGATGTTTTACTTTTTCTTAATTGAAAATATTAATCCTAACGTATTATCTTTAATTTATTCTCACCTAGAAAATCCATTAATTTTGCAGACATTTCATAGGTGAAATAAAGTCAGTTAACATCTGGAAACAAGTCATGCAGAACTTTTAAGCCCCATGTCCTACTTCTTATAATATAAAAGATATTTATTGTTAGATTACAAAATGTATTTATTCTTAAAATGTGACATTTAACTTTGGAACAGGGAGCCTATAATCACTCTAATGGGACTACTTGAGGTATTTTCAAATTCAAGTAATTTGTGTCACAGTAATTATTATAGTAGACATCACTAACCTCAGTGGTTTAAATCTCTGGTGTGTCAAAATGATTAGTTCCTGCTATGGTTTTCACTGACCATTAACTTCCTTTGGTGAACCACAGAACTCACAGAGCATATCTGATGCCAGTTAATGCATCTGTACTTATTAGGTTGAAAATTTCTGCATGATATGGAATGCTATGAAGTGCTATTAATAATTTAACAGAAGTATTTTTTTTTCTTTTCTGCCTAATGTAATTTTTGTAATTGATACTTATGTTTAATTTACATAGCACATTGTTTTTGTAGCACCGCACAATAATTTAACAATGTTACACTTCTGTGGTACAAATGATAGAATTGAGGACATGAGAGTGAACAATATTAAGGGTAAGGTTAGGACTTAAGGGGATACTGTATATATGTTATATAATTGACATGTGCATAGTTTTTTTCATTTTCTCAAAAAAATACTTGTTGCAAATCTTGTACAGGCTAACACAATATTACCAAAGTGTACCAGTTGGTGGTGCTTAAATCATTTTAAGAAGTTATGATTTTTTTTTTATAAAAATATGTATTTACACTGTAACTAGAAATGTGTTTGTTAAACAGTAGTTACTAATGATTATTTTGTCTTTTAAAACATTCAGTGGAGAGCATGCAGCATTTCATCTGAATCACTTATCATGTAACAGGAATTCCTTGTTTCTCATTGAAAACTAGATGTCACTATGGAAGGTTAAACCCTTCAGTGCTAAGGACAAGCGTAAGCCTTAGCATACAGGGAGTTCAAAGAAGTTATCATCATGCTTACCTATCCACCACAGCTATTTCCTGTTGGTGGTGGATGGGGAGAGGCTTAATGATCCTGACACTTAGAAACTCAAGTGGTATCTCATTAGAAATAGCAGAGATCTCCAGACAATAACTCCACTAAACAATAATTAAGTGAAGTGAAGGGACTCCTCTCTTTCAAATGATAGGACACGTTAGTAGTTATTGTTTGGTGATCACATGTGATCTCCAGACAATAACACCCTTCACTAAAGAAAACATAAAAAAGCCCAGGAATGGGGTGGGGTTTTGTATTGCCAAGATATCCCCCATTCTGGCACCTAGGGACTCAGTGGTACCTCATTTGAAAACGGGGAGTGCCCTCTGTAATAACCATAATTCCCTACACTACAGAAGTGATAAGAAGTCCAGTGAAATGGGGAAGGTGCAGGAGGTTATAATGCTCAGATCCTGGATGATTTGGTAGGATGTCTTTTTTTCATAATGATATGTCTTGTTAGGCTACCTATATTGTTCTTACACATGTTATGCATTTCATTCAAGACTGTACCAATAGCAGAAATGCAGACTTTATTATAAACAAAACACTGTGTTGGGAATCCTGCTTTTTGCTGCTTTGGACAGGTGAATTGATGCCAAATCAAGAACGGCAGTCCATTTATTGGTGGTGTTCAATTTTCCATTGATTGTCCTATGAACTATCTATATTTTTCTTATGTAATGCATGATTGAGTCATTTGCCTTAAAACTTACACAATTATACCTTTATGAATCAAAACATAATAATGTGAGCAGACTGCTCGCACTTCGACCACCATCCGGAATGACTGGAAGTGATTGGCTGATTCTGATTATATAACTACTCGACTTTTCTCTTTGAAGCAACCTATATAAACACTAGAGGTGCTGCCCATAGCAACTAATCAGATTCTAGCTAGCATTTATGTAGTGAGGTTGCTATAGGCAAAGACTCCACTTTTCCATTTTAGAAGGTTTGATAAATCTATTCCTCAGGGTCCTAATATTCACTAAACCCTAACTTTCCAACAGTCATTTTAAGGACAATTTATGTTAGTTAATGAAGATAATATTGGGAAAGGGTGATTCTACAATTTTGGCCTAAAGCAAAACATAAATGTGGGACCCCCTCAACGACATCATTTACAACATAAACAGGGGATTTTACTGTATTTTGAAAACAATGAAATAACTCAACATACATAAGAATATATTTATTTAATAAATTACAGTGATGTAAAATATTGTAACCTTTAAATAATATTTAAAAGAAATATGGGCATTGCGCTAAAATTGACATTTCAGGTGGACATCTAGAATTACTGCTTATAATCATAATATAGTTTATAGAGTTTGCCTTTTGTTGCTGTAAATAAGTTTTACACTTTAATTAGATCTGTATAGTAGTACAATAACATACTAAATTGAAGGAAATTAGACCTCACATTCACCACATGGATCTCTGTCAGATCTCTGTATTCAACATATTCTCCCGATAAACACTAGTTTGATTTTAGAGCTGGTTAGTTCCAGGTAGAAGACAGGGAGAGCGAGGACAGAGAGCCAGAAAAAGGTAGACCAAAGGAGCTTGAAGTAGGGCACAGGCTAAAGGACTAGAGGTGCAGTTGGTGGCTGGACCAAGTCCAATTGGGGAGACCTTGCTTATTCATATCTCCTAACTGTCTTGATTTAGGAAAATAGTCTTGATATGAGGGCTCTGTGGCACCACCACAGTTGAGACAGTTTTGCCCAGTGGGTTGGAAAGATGGGAGGTATGTCCCGTTAATTGCTGCTCTGTATGGCAAAGCAGCAGTGAACAGGTGCTATATGCATCTGCCTCTGGTACGCACAATGATAAATGGGTGTTTAAATTGGAGCTGGGTTAGGGACAGCCTAATGTTTCAAAAGTGCTAAGCATGCACCCATCACAATGTGGTCATGTCCTTAATACGATTCCTGGTGCTCCAAAGAGGGAAAGTATGTCATCCTCATCTTGTGAGCTGTGTGGTGGCATTTAGATTACAGCAATATGGAGAAACTCCCCGCTCTGTCTTTTCCCATGATTCCATTGTTGTCAAACAAAGTTAATAATTTTATTTATAGCCAATTTTCACATTACACACTTGATTTTCACAATGTGAATTAAGACTTTATTTAAATATGCTTTAGCAGACAAAATAGTCTCCTATTTATTTTACTGTTTTGGATAATAAAAATTATACTCTGTCTTACTATAATGTGCTCTTTTTCTTATTCTTTTGCTGGACTATTAAGACATTACTAACCCTGCCCTTGTGTATGTATTCACAAAACAATGGCGCCTTTCTGCAAAGTATGCAAACCAATCAGGCACTGTGTGCCTATTTATTTACAGAAACATCTATTTCAGATATATTAGGCAGCTCAGTTCTACACAATGTTTGATATCTAGTCACGCCAAATAGTGGTTTTATTTGCTCTATAAGAATGTTTGGGGGTCTATTTATCAAAGAGAGATAAAAACCTTAATACTGCAAAAATTGGAAAACTCCTGCGATGCTTCCCCTGAAAAGCTTATAGACGCCAAGGACAGCGGTGGTATAAGCGCTGCCCATCTCAGGTTTGCAAAAAAATAAATCTTTTTTAAGTTTGATTAAAAATTTTTTTTTTATAGAATCTGGAATGAGGAAGTACAAGCCTTCCATGTCTGAGCTGGCATGCCGGCTCATGCATGCACAGAGGATCTCAGTACTGGCTTGGTGAGCAAAAACACTCCTCTTGCCACTGCCAGCTAGTATCAACAGGGAGCTGAGCATTGCATATTCAATCACTGAGGTGAGCAGCGATCACAAACCTTATTAACATAGGGGTCTTAAATAACCCCTACGCATTCTAACATGCCTGTGGGACACAGCCCTAACTGTTTATTCCCACTCCCCTGCTACAGCAGGTTCAGCTCCTAGGTAATCCTGACCGCATTAGGGTAAAGATATATTGTGAATTGCTGCATTTACTTTTTCTTGAAGTATGTTAATTGTTTGGTATAAGATGCATGTTCTGTATAGCAACAGCTTCAATTGGTGAAGAACTTTCAGTTCAGGCGGCTGTAAGACAGGAAGGCAGGGTCGTTTTTCCCATTGGGCACAATGGGCAGGTGCCCGGGGGACCTGCAGCCCAGGGGGGCCCGTCAGAGGCAGCACAAAAAAAAACAAACCTGAAAAACAAGAAGAAGAAGAAAATACTTACCTTGCGGTCAGCTGGCGATCCGGCTCCCTTCCTGGTCTCCTCCTCCGTGCGGCGCTCGCAGTGCATGTCGGGCGTGACGTCATCACGCCCGCCTGACATCCTTTGCAGAGCGCGATGGAGGAGGAGACCAGGGAGGGAGCCGGATCGCCAGCTGACCGCAAGGTAAGTATTTTCTTCTTCTTTTTTTTCAGGTCTTTTTTTTGTGCTGCCTCCGACGGGCCCCCTGGGCTGCAGGGCCCATATATATAGTCAATTTTTATATATATATATATATATATATATATATATATATATATATATATATATGTATATATAGGGGCCCCGATGCACTGCTTTGCCCGAAGGCCCAAAATGTTGTTAAGAGGGCCCTGCAGGAAGGAAGAAGAGCTGAGGGAGTAGAGACTAAAGATCATCAAATCTGTTCTTTGAAATATTCAGCTCATTCTGCATTTGGATGTGCAGTTTTGCACATTTCACCTGCAGAATTTGGTCTTAAGTGTTCCCAACACTACCCAACCACACCACACAGCAAAATGTATTGACTTTTGTCATTTCATCTCTATTTATAGAAATGTGAGTTTACAAATACAGTGCAAATACATACATTTTTTTTATATGGCGAAGTACAATCAAAATTTGAAGATTATTTCACCAGAATGTTACACTTAAGCCCTCCTATTGTTCCTTTGACATCACTGCTGTAGCAAATGATTGTATTAATTTATATTGTTAGCTAACCAGTATTAATTATGACTGCATCTGAATTGTTTTGATTAGCTATTCTGCTCAGGTGTCGTGGATTTCTACCTTCTAAGCTTTTCTGAATAAAGCTTTTCCTGGCTGTCCCTGTATCTTTATATAATATGAGAACGTTTGACTTGATGGTTTATTGCTTTTAAATGTAGCAATTTGCTGAATTGCTGTAAATGTCATATTTTCTATAAGCTGCTTAGAGTTTCCAAGCTGGAAACAGGGATTTGCAGCTTTTTTCAAATGAACTTTTGGTCAAAGCATTTATGTGTGTGAATGGGGGTAGGAGCTATTGATCACACCTGGAAAAGATAGTTGAGACAAAAAAAAATGTCAAAGCGAAATATAACCTTCAGTTCTTGTAAAAAAAAAATAATAACCTCATAGGAGTATATTGACTGCAAATGGCCATTATTAATGTGTGGAAACATGTGCCTGTTCTTACAGACCAAATGTATTGCTTTATCTTGCTGATGACTCGCTCACATTAATATATTACTGAAGTTCCCTGCATGTGCACAGATATTGATTCTTCCATATATACGTTTTAGGATTTATCTTGAATAAAATCTGAAAATAGAACGATAAAAATGGAAGAAACAAAAGATCAGGCATCTGGGACTGAAGTGCTGGGAAAATGTAAAATCAGCAAAAATATAAAAAGAAAAAAGCCATGAACAAAAATAGCATTTCTTTCTACGTTTTTCAGAATTCTTTCTTACGTTTCTTTTCACAGTGTAGGAATATTAGAGCCATGTACTTTTAGCATCCTTAAAGTAACACTAAGCCCATGAAATAAAAATACTTGCTTTGTAACGTCATGTAGGAGAACTGTGTTCATGTATGTAAACGTGATAAAGAAGTGTTTTATACTGACTTTACACTGACCTACATTACTTCTATATTTTAACGTTTGCTGACAGCCAGCAGCCAAGATGATCTCTCTTCAAGCAAGTGGTAATGTGCTATAAATACTGAGAGCAGATGAGAATGACTAATGTTGGAAAGGCATTAAGGCGGTGATGCAGAGTTAGCTGCAAAATGGGCACAATATACGTTTAAAAATGCCAGACACAAAAATTGCATATTTACATTTATCTTCTGAGCCATACACATCTTGAGATCTGTGCAGCTTGACACTGGTAGCATATGCGCCCGGTTTATGGCAGGCATGTGTTACAGATATTTGCATCCCACTTCTGCTCATGGTTTTACCCATTTGTTTTATGCGCAACAATCCCATTCACTTTTAAGCATCAATACAACTTAAAAAAAACTCTCTGTAATACATGAACAACGCTCTATCTTGTGCAGATATTGTTTGCTTAAACACGCACATAAAAGAATAATATGTGCCCAAGGGACAAAGAAGGCACCAAAGGGAAACAGTGGTAGAATGGCCAGCAGCCAATTGGAAGTGGTAACTAGTGCTGGAGACTGTCATCATCATCATACCCTGTTTACCATTCACAAATCACATGACTTTCTTCAGGGGGATATATTTGCCTTTTACCCAGTCTGCATCCGTTCACAGAAGCAAGCACACTTCCCTACTGTACCCAACCACAACTAGAATGCCTCCATCCCGCTTCTCCAGACACCAGACACAGGCTGGTGTAATTTTGTTGCTACTCAAACCTCTTACGTACAGTGTTGTGGACCTCTTGTGGCACCTTATAAATAAAACAACAATAATAATAGTAAGTGTCTAAGTGTCAGAATCATGCAAATCTGCATGGTCACATGATTCGCTAAGCAAACCGACATAGAAATCACTCTGCATTAGACCTTAAGTTTGTAATATGTACTGATGTATTTGCATGACTGTTTAACATGTATTAGTATAACCTTCTTTTGCATTTTACTCGAATAAATGAGATTTAATTAGAATATATATATATTTGTCTATCTATATCTATCTATCTAAATATATGAGACGTGCGCTGCCCTTCACGTTTCTGTTTCGAAAGTAGTGTCGGTTCTAACCCAACTTCGTGTTTTGCCATTGCTACTAGTGTTGTCGAACAAACGTGAAAGGTTTTGGTTTTGGTTTTGGATCTGGATTTAATTGAAAATTTTGAAAATTGGGTAAAATAATGTTACTTTGAGCTGTTTTTGTACCTAGATTGCTATTTATATCATTAACATTAATTTCCAGTCATTTCCAGATTCCTTCACACCGGTCCCAATTTTCACCAATGTTGGCCAAAGTCTACAGCGAGCTGTAATGAAGGATTTTGTAATTTTGCCAACATTGCATTTGCTTTCTCTGATTCAATTAAAAAAATAAGAATCTCAATAGTGTTGATATCTCCCTTTCATTGCAACCAAACCTCCTTCACATGCTCAGTCTTACTATTACTGTAATTGAACAAATAAACCACAGAGACAACAAAGTAAATTTGGGAAAAGGCCAAAGTTTTTATTTAAGCATAAATGGTGGTGGAGAGAGCAATGCGAGTCAGCTAACAACTAATAGCAAAACCAAACAGTGGAAGGTCAGGTTTCTATTACACCACTGGTCCCAGGATATAATCATTTACTATTTTACGGGTTAATGGTAACTGTCATAAGCTTTTAGAACTAGCAGGAGAGGTCTTCACTCACGAGGCAGCAATAATTTAATTACAGTCGCGTGCCCCGACTGCCTGTCACTAGCCAGGACACAGTGGCAGTGTCAGGTAAAGAATGTTCTGGCAATGTATTGTGTGCCTAATATTTTGAAGTATGGGTGCAGGACACCTACATCTCTTTACTTTCCAAAAAGTCTAACTCTATGCATTCATACCACTGTCCATCCAATGACCTCTGCCTGTTAATTTATTTACAGCCGTTTGCCCCAGCTGCCTGTCACTAGCCTGGATGCAGCGGCAGTATGAGGTGTCAAGGTTGCCCTGGCATCAGTGTGAGTACACCCCTTCTTGTGCAATGCTTTTAACGCCCTCCCTTCCCACATAAATGTTTATGAGTCCCCTGGTTTCATTTAGAAGGGCAGAATTATGGCACAGATGTACCTCAATCCAAGGACATGCCATCTTTACTTGCACCATTTAATATTGTGCCCTCTCATCATTTTTAAATCTCTTTTAATGCCGCTATCCGTAGCTGTTCACTTTTGTCTTAATGAAGGATTTTGTAAATCTGCCACCAGTACATTTGCTTTCTCCATGTCAATTCTAAAAATAATTAACCATACTTTACGATTCTGTAACTCCATCAGATAGCATAAATCATCATCCATCATATCTCAATCTATACATGTATTCTTTGTCAGGTCCAAAATCTGTCCTGTTAATTTCTCAGTGGACTTTCAAATGCATTGTCAAGACATGTTATGGACAACCATATACATACTTTTTATGTATGGGAAGGGTGACTGTTGGCCTATCTGAACTGTCTCTTTTACATATTTCTTACACACCACTTAAAAATATAATTTATATACATTCCATATTGGGGTTGGATGAAGAATATCCCCGTAGAATGATTTTTCTTCCCTTAGTCCCCATAAATATATACGAGTCCCCTGGTTTGATTCAGACAGGCAGCATTATGGCATAGAGAAAATAAGTAAAACAAGATATTGAATGCCATTCTCTTTGCAACCGATGAATACTCTGGCAATGTTTTGTGTGCCTAATTTTTGTAGTAGGGGTGCAGGCCACATTTATCTTTCGGCATCCTCATTTATTTATATAGCGGCAAGGTATTGAAAGCCATGCTTTTAGCAACTGATGAATACTCTGGCAATGTATTGTGTGCCTATTTTTTAGTAGGGGTGCAGGCCACATTCATCTTGCAGCATCCTCATTTTTTCATATAGCGGCAAGGTAATGAAAGCCATGCTTTTGGCAACCTCTGCATACTCTGGCAATGTATTGTGTGCCTATTTTTTTAATTTTTGCAGTAGGAGTGCAGGCCACACTCATCTCACAGCATCCTCACTTATTTATAGAGCCTCATCAAATTAGATAGAATTGAATAGATTGAAAAATAGAAAAGATTAGAATATATAGCAATTATTTTGAGGGGTTCAGCTCCGTGCTGACCCTCACAAACAGCCTTCTTTAAATATAGACTTGACTAAATGACCCATCCAAAATAGACAATTAATGAAAAATAGAAAAGATTAGAATATATAGTGTCTTTTTTTTGGGGGGGGGTCCAGCTGTGTGCTGACCCTCACAAACAGCCTTCTTTAAATATAGATTTTACTGAAAGACCCTTCCAAAATAGACAAGTATTGATAAACAGAAAAGATTAGAATAAAATCATTTATAGCCTTTAATTGGGGTGTGCTACAGCTGCTGAATTTCACACCCAATTTTCTTCTAAATTATTTGTGTTGTCACTGCCCCACACAAAATTACTTTCACTAGAAAAAGTTTAAGGTTTAAGTTTAAAATAAATAAATCAGTTTGTTTCTTGGATTCTGCTGCTAATAGTCAGACAGCAAAAGCACACTGTTTTTCTAAAATAAATATTCTAGTTAGTTTAGAATGATATCTAGAGTTGGAGGAAGAAGGGGTGCCCTAAAGAATGATTTCAGGGACATAGGTCGCAAACTTAAGGCAAGGACATCCAAGGTAGCATTTTTGGAAATACTACCTGTGCCACAAGCTAGTACAGGGAGGCAGCGAGAGATTAGGGAGGTTAATGCGTGGCTAAAAGATTGGTGTAGGAAGGAGGGTTTTGGATTCGTAGAGCACTGGGCTGATATCTCAGTCAGTTGCCATCTTTATTGTTGATATGGCTTGCACCTGAATGAGGAGGGTGCTGCTGTGCTAGGAGAGAGGATGGATAGAAGGTTGGAGGAGATTTTAAACTAGGCTTCGGGGGGGGAGGGGCAAGCAAGTATTTATGAGATAGACATTGAAAGTAGTAAGAAGGAATTTAGCATGAGTCAAGGGGGTGGAGAGGGGGGAAAGGGAAGCATAGCCGATAAGGAGAGTCCCTTTTTAAAGCAAATAGAAATACCTAAGACTAAAGTGTATGCTTGCAAATGTAAGAAGCTTTACAGGTAAAATGGGGGAGTAAGAACTAGCAGCAATGAATGAGCAGTATAATATTAAAGGTATTACGGCGACCTGGTGGGAGGATACACATGACTGGGCAGTCAATTTGGAAGGCTATACTCTCTTCAGAAAGGATAGGGTACAAAAAAGGGGAGGAGGAGTATGTCTTTATATTAAGCCAGAGGCAAAACCAAGTATTCAGAAAGTTATTTACGAGATTATTGGTGATAATATAGAGGCACTGTGGGTGGTAATATCCAGCGGAGGAAAAAGTTTAGGGAAGTAGCTAATAGTGATATGCTATAAACCACCAGATATTAGTATGAGTGAGGAAGACCAACTTCTACAGCAAATTGAAAAGGCTACACAACTAGGTCAAGTTTTAATTATGGGGAATTTTAATTATCCGGACATTGATTGGAGTACTGAGACCTGTGGTACAGCTAGGGGAAATAGGTTTCTGAGCATGCTAAAAGACCATTACATGTTCCAATTAGTAGAGGAACCAACTAGGAACCAGACTGTACTGGACCTAGTAAAACCAAATAATGTAGACGTAATATCAAATATTCAAGTAAGGGAATACTTGGGAAATAGTGATCATAATATGGTCTCATTTGAAATTAGTTTCAAGAAGCAACGGTATAAGGGATCAACTAGGACTTTAAAATTTAGAAAGGCAAATTTCAATATGCTAAAGGTGCATAGACTGGGACAAAGTTTTTGAAGGAAAAAATACGGAAGAAAAGTCGGCTGTCTTTAGAATGTTGTTGGAAACATACACGTACAAGTTCATTCCTATGGGAAATAAATGTAAAATAATTAAGTCTAATTCAATGTGGATAAATAAAAAGGTAAGGGAGGAAATGCAAAGTAAGAAGCGTGCATTTAAATTGTTTAAGTCTGAAGGGTCTGAGGAGTCCTTCCGTAGGAACAAGGAATGTAATAAAACATGCAAAAAGGAAATTCGATTGCCTAAATTAGAAATGAAAAACAAGTTGCAAAAGAAAGTAAGACAAACCCCAAAGAGTTTTTTAAGTATATAAATGGAAAAAGGATTAACAAAGATAATATAGGATCCCTGACATGGGTGAATTGATAAATTATGCTAAGGAAAAGCAGAGGTATTAAACACTTTCTTTTCTTCAGTATTTACTCAAGCGGAACAAATGGTAGGAGTAATACATAAAAATGGAAATGAAACTGTACCATTAATTAATACTTGGTTGACAGAGGAAGAAGTCCAAAGGCGACTGAAGAATATTAAGATACATAAAGCTCCAGGTCCAGATGGCATATACCCAAGGGTTCTTATGGAGCTAAACGAAGAAATAGCTAGACCGCTATTCTTAATTTTCATAGATTCAATCTCATCAGGCTCAGTACCAAGGGATTAGCGAATAGCAGATGAGGTGTCATTGTTTAAAAAGGGGACAAGATCACAACCAGGAAATTATAGACCTGTAAGCCTGACATCAATAGTGGGGAAACTACTGGAAGGTATATTAAGGGATAGTATTCAGGATTACTTAGTGCACTATAAGATTATTAGTGGGAATCAGCATGGATTTGTGAGGGATAGGTCATGTCAAACTAATCTAATTATTTTCTACTAGGAAGTTAGTGGGAACTTAGACCAGGGCAGCACAGTAAATGTGCCACACAAAAGGTTGGTTTACAAAATAAGGGAACTGGGTCTAGGAAACAACATTTGTACTTGAATCAAAAACTGGTTAAAGAATAGGTAAATGGAACATTTTCTAAGTGGTGCACCCTAAGGTTCCGTGCTGGGGCCACTCCTTTTTAATATATTTATTAATGACCTATTTTTGCAGATGACACTAAACTCTGTAAGGTAATAAAATCAGAGCAAGATGTAGCTTCTCTACAGAGGGACTTAAATAAACGGGAGGATTGGGTGGCCAAATGGAATATGAGGTTTAACATAGATAAATGTAAGGTTATGCATTTAGGGATCAAAAATAAGAACGCAATCTATAAATTAAATGGAATTAATTTAGGAGAATCTATAATGGAAAACGAATTGGAAGTGCTCGTAGACAGTAGACTTAGCAATAGTGCTCAATGTCAAGCAGCAGCTGCAAGGGCAAATAGAGTATTGGCATGCATAAAAAGGGGTATAGATGCAAGGGAAGACAGTGTAATTTTGCCACTGTATAAATCGTTCATAACACCTCATCTTGAATAAGCAGTACAGTTCTGGGCACCACTCTATAAAAAAGTAATTTAGAACTAGGAAGGGTTCAGAGAAGGGCGACAAAATTGTTAAAGGGTGTGGAGTCATTAAATTATGAGAAAAGGTTAGCCAGTTTAGGCATGTTTACTTTAGAAAAGAGGTGTCTAAGAGGAGATACTGTATATGCAATGCAATGCATTAAGAACAACAAGTAGCCACTAGTCTTTGTAAAGTGTATTTGAGATTGAAATGAAAAGCAATAGATCAGCAATCTATTATAACTGATTATTCTCTACAGAACTACTTTACAATAACAACATAATTCCACTGCTCTCCTATGTCCCTGGTTCACCCTTAACACTACTCTATGAGCAGAGCGCAACAGCTAACCTCCTCCCTACACTCTCTCTGCTCTAAAATGGCATTGAAGAAAATGAGGGAGGAAATATATATATATATATATATATATATATATATATATATATATATATATATATATATATACATATATATATGGTGAAGTGTATTGTAACAGGTATGTTTTGACTAGATTTCTAACATACTGCTTTTAAAATCCCAGGAGAATGTGTGTTTGTAGTAGCTGTAAGCTGCTGCAAGATTAATGGCTTGTGGAAAAGCCGGAGACGGTCCTGGGGTTCATGGATGGAAAGAGTAGGGTGGGTTCCATCCTTTAGCCTGTAGCTGTGTCTTTAAGGTGACCTGCTAGCCTGCTGCTAATTAGGAGGTGCACCTGAGCAGTGCAGGTAAAAGATGCTTCTCAGCACAGTCTCTCTCGCTGCCTGGGGACTGAGGCTGGTGAGTCTCAGTGAGATGAAACCTTGCTACTTTGCCTGTGACTGAACCATACTGCACTGTTTATGTTTTGCTTTAGATTCGTAGTCAGACTTGACATATGTTTAGTTAGAGCCGGATGACAAGGTCTTTATTTTGAAGTTATCTTTTATTTTTCTTGCTCAATAAAACTGGCTGAGGCTAGTTGTACTAAAATCTCTGGACTTGTGTGGCATCATTACTGCTGGTTACCTCCATCTACATATATATATATATATATATATAGTGCACGTTTTGAATTTTGTTTGTGCGACAAATTAAGTTTCGCCTTGTTTTTGAATTCCGAACTTGCCACGATTCGGTTTCATCAAGACCCCAACGTCGGGTTTCGTTGTGTATATATATATATATATATATATATATATATATATATATATATATATTTGAAAGATGTACATCTGACTCATTGGGGAATAGAATCTTTTCTCCTTGTGCACTTGTGCACCCTTATGCAAATGTGCTTAGATTATAACAATGACATCCATTCTTTCAACATTATATAATTATTAATTAACCATATATAGTTTCCCTGGATGTTCTCATCATCAACAGCAGCGCTGTACAGAAAACTCACCCACATCAGTCTCTACCCCATTGGAGCTTACAGTCTAAATTCTGTAACATACACACACACAGGCAGAGAGACTAGGGTCAATTTGATAGCAGCCAATTAACCTATTAGTATATTTTTGGAGTGTGGGAGGAAACCGGAGCACCCGGAGGAAACCCACCAAAAATGGAGAGAACATACAAACTCCACACACATAAGGTCATGGTCGAGAATTGGACTTATGACCCCAGTGCTGTGAGACAGAAGTGCTAACCACTAAGCCAATGTGCTGCCTATGTTCTCATATTGGACTTCAATTTTCTTCCCATTGAAAAAACTCCAGGGCTGTATCTATAATATAAATGCCTAGTGGCGTGTGTTAGTCTGTGTGTGTGTGTGTGTGTGTGTGTGTAAAAAAATAAAACCAAGCTGCAGCGCCACCTGCTGGGCGGAGTTATACACTGACCTACTAAATTCTTAGTGTGTGTGGGAAAAAAACCTCAGAAAGGGCTGAAATTTAGTATACTAAGATGTTTTTAATTTGTTAATTTAATTTGTTAATTGTTAAAAGTGTTTATAAAGATTTTAAAAATATATATATATATTTCTTGAAGGAGAAGTGACAGTTGGGAGTGGTTGGTGGTTGCCGGGGGTGACAGTGGGGAGTGGTTGGTGGTTGCCGGGTGTGACAGAGCGAGAGGAGTGTGATACTCAGGACCGCTGAGAGAGATCCCTGTGTCTGGATAGACATCTGGATAGATGTGGCGATGAAAATGAAGGATGAGGTGATGGAGAAGAATGATGAGGTGGTGACATGTTTACAAAACCACGTTAAAAAAGGGTGCTTGCGTCGGGAAGTAACGCTCTTCCCCTGAGAAGGCCTGGCCTAGCCCCAAATGCATGACAAGAACCTTTTTAACACCTTAAGTAGCTTGATTTGACTAGAATGCATGAGTATCATGCACGGGTTAACTTGTGTTACATAAGCTCAAAGACAGGGAGATAACAAAATATGTTCATATCACTGGACATTACTACAGCTGGGTTTTACAACTAGGCATATTATTGGATGTTACTACCGATGTCCCTTTGATATTACTATTGCAGACCAAACAATATAGATAGATATATAACTGGGCATATTACTATGGGATATGGGCATATTATTTCTAGATATATAACTGGGCACATTACTGGGCATTGTTTTGATGGTCATAGTACTGAACATATTACTACTAATGAGTGTATCAATGCATATGTCAGTACAAATTATTTTCCACAAATTCTCATATTTGTTTGCCTCATACATACACAGTTGTATATATGCAAGGGCAACCCTTTTGTGCCATGGGGGTCCCCTTCTAGTTTCTTCTTTTTCTTCCCCATGCAATAATAATAAATAAATGATGATGATGATGATGATGATGATGATGAAGTCCCCAGTGTGTATATTTGTTCAACATGTTCTTCATGCATTCCTTTGTAAAGTTTACTAGTTATATTTTAATGAGGTGGTCAAATATAGCCTATAATACTGAGTTCTTGCTTTTTTGTACATACATGTAAACGCAGGTTGAAAGTGAAGTTCCTCAGGCAAATGTTTACTAACCCCGAAATATTGACTTCCTGTTGTTATGCCATGAAATTGGATGCATATGGATGGGCAGACAGAAGAATCAGGAAGGCTTAGTGGTGAGTATTGTTTTGGCAAAACATATGTATAAACTGAACATATGTATGGGCAAATCATTCATTTCAAGACAGAGACTTACATTGAGCTGGAACCAAGAGATGATGTGCATCAGCAGTATCCTAACATTCTCAACATTAAGGAAAACAGCTGCAGCAGAAACATTTTAGAGATATATGCGATATCCCTGTGGTGCACCTGTCCCACTGATTTATGGCCAAATGATGCTTTACAGTCACAAAACATTCTAGACCTCTATTGTACATTCCAGGAGATTAATAATTTGCTTAGTGATTGTAAAATTACACTGTTGTTCAATTACAAGTGTTCCCAGAAGTAATAATACGAACATGTACACATTTCTGTGTATTGTACAGCTAAGTGCAGCATCTTAAAAGCAAAGAATAACACATTGTGCGCACAAAAGCCAAGAAAACAATGAAAACCTCAGTCTTTATGCTTCTGTTTGGTAGAGGGGATTGCAATTGATATTTATGCTCATGAGATTAAATAGTACAGCTCTACAAGCTAGTGTAGTGTGACACAAATAAAAATATAAGTATTTTTTATCCTTTTTCTATATGAAAATTAGATAATACTGAAAAAAGATGCATGGGTACTTATGTAACTTACAATGTCTTAAAAAGTAAACTGAACTATCCAAACATATTGATATATTTTAAAGCATTTCCTACTCCATACATTTTTCTTTAGTTTTCATTTTAACGCCTCTATTTCAAATTCAGTGAATGGCCACTGATCCCTAAACAGATATATATATATATATATATATATATATATATATATATATATATATATATATATATAACTTAAAGCTACAAGATCACAGGGAATTGATTATATTTGAATGTATTTTAATTTTACATATTTTGTCCTGTAAAAAAATATTTTTATGTTGAGTGGCCTAGATGCCTTGTGTGCTCCGTCTGCTGATCTCCAGAATATGTTTTGAACTCATCCTCATCTACCTTTACAGTTTCCAAACCTGTTTATTATAGCCAGCTGGACTTCGGGCTTCATATACAGCCAACTATTTGAGCACTGGCATCCTCCTTCTCCCGGGAGCAGTGACCATACCACATCAGTGTCACATTCAAGGCCTCAGAGTCTCTAGTTTCCTGGAATCACACTAAGCCTCTTCAACTTCAGTTACTTTGTAACATCTGTGCACCCATCGGATCTTCACTAACATAGACCCTGGGCTTTTTGGACTGATGCGTGCAGTCCAACTCTTTGACATCACTGGGTAAGTCTCTGCAAAGGGAGTCCTGCATCGCTGTACCTCATCAGTTTACTTATATATATAGTGAAAGGAAACTCTGTAACGCTTTACAATTGGGAACAAACAGTAATAAAACTATACTATGTAATACAGATAGAAAGAGAGGTAAGTAGGCCCTGCCCACAACCTTACAATCTTAGGAACAATGGAAGTTGGGCAGCATGATGGCTTAGTGCTTAGCACTTCTGCCTCACAGCATCGGGGTAATGAGTTTGATTCCCAGCCTTGGCCTTATCTGTGTGGAGTTTGTATGTTCTCCTCATGTTTGCGTGGGTTTTTTCTCCACTTTCCACTCCTAAAACATATTGGTACGTTAATTGGCTGCTATTGAATTGACCCTAGTCTTTATCTTTCTGTGTGTGTGTGTGTGTATGAATGTATGTTAGGGAATTTAGACTGCAAGCTCCAATGGGGCAGGGACTGATGTGGGTGAGTTCTCTGAGCATCGCTGTGGAATTAGTGGCGCTATATAAATAGATGATGATGATGATGAGCTTGATACATGAGGTCAAGTGCTACACATTGTATATTGCTCACATCATATTGCTAAGGTAAAAAGTGCTTCACAAGCTCTATGAACAAATCACACAGCAATGTTGGTCAAAGGTTTTTTGTCCTGGGTGAACTGTGTAAAGGGAGATAATACAGTAACTTATATTATAAGCTTACATGAAGTGGAGGGTTTTCAGAGAACGCTTAAAGGTTTGTGGACTAGAGGAAAGTCTTATTGTGCAAGGGAGGGAATTCCAAAAAGTGGGTGCAGCCCAAATAAAGTCCTGTGAGACACTAGGGTTGGAACCGTAGATATTTAGGTACCCGGCCCTCTAGGTTCCTGGATCATACGGGGAAGACAGAAAGAGATAATCTCTTTATTTAAACAAAGAGTACACACAAAGTAAATGCAACAGTGCTCAAAAATCAGAAACATATTCTCCGACCAACTATAACAATGTGTCAGTACAATCACCAGTGTCATTAAAAACCCCCAACAAAGTCCCCAGCAGGTTACCTCCCCGATCAGAGTTCTTGCAGGCACAAACTCCCAACAACAAAGTCCACAGATGAAAAACCAGGTGGGTAAGGGGTTCTGATCTATTAGGTGCGTCTGTGGTATTTTGCTGATCCAGGCCGCTCAGCCAACTCTTCATCAGCTTGGTGGGTATCAATCTCACTACTGATGTAGGGAGACTGATTAGGCTCACTAATTCCCCAGAATCTGCGAATGTCTCCCGATGGAGGTTCAGCACCCGATCTGGGTAATTAAGTACCTGCTTTAATCCTCTCTGGCCCTGACAGAGTACAGCTACTCAACATTAGTCCATGTCCTCTCTCTCCAAGATCCACTAGCAACAATCCTCCCTCCCCTCCCAGGTCTCTCGTTTTGTCTCTCTTCAAAGTTACCCAATCATTCCCCCCTCCCTGGGCTAACCCCCTGGGCCATGATACATTTTTATTTTTGGCAGATGGAACCTAGATGGTAACAAGGGTGGAGTTAGAACATGACCTCAGCAGTAGCCCACCTGCTGTATCCATGCCATCAAGTCTAGGTTGAGATGTGCCAGGATAGTGGTCAAATAGAGTCCAGACCCTCATGTTCTTAATACCCTCCACTATGTCAAATGGTCCACAGCTGTTCCTTGCTTGCTGTGGGCTGCCTCACCCTCCCTATTTGATCACAATGCAGTGCTGTATCCAGCCACCGAGCGGCATTTAATAACTGAGTGGGCCAATGTCCCTCAGTCGGTCCACTGACTGACAAACCAGGGCAGCCCGATATTCCCCTTGTGGTGCCCGGTCTTGTCACAAGTCCTGTTACCAGAAATGGGAGTAGGTAATGAGTGCAGATGAGAGACACAGATGATGTGCTGTACGAAAGTTTTGAGTAATTTTGAGGCAAGTGAGGAGATGTCTGTTGGTGCTGTTTTGTTGTTGGCCGTTTATATTAGTAGAAGTATTTTAAATTGGATTTAGTGAAAAACAGGCAATCAATGTAAAGGCTAACAGAGTTGATCACCAAAAGAAGATGAAAATCAATCTTGCCGCTGCGTGCAAAATAGTTTGTAGTGGTGAAAGTCTGTTTCAGGGAAGGCTAGTAAGGAAGAAATTGCAATAATCAATGTGGGAGATGATGAGTGCGGGAACTAAAGATTTTGCAGTGTCTTGTGTGAGATGTGCATATTCTGGAAATGTTTTTAGATGCATTATAACATGATTTAGATATAGAGTTGATGTTGGAAACACAGGATTGTTCTGAGTCAAGTATCACACCTAGGCAGCAAGCTTGTCGGGTGGGTTTTATTGTCATGTTCTCAACAGAAATGGAAACGTCAGGAAGGTAACTTCTGTTTGTGGGTGGAGATATTATGAACTCTGTTTTTAAAAGATTGAGTTTGAGTCGATGAGAGGACATCCAAACTAAAATGGCAAGAAGACAGTCAGTAATGTGAGCCAACACTGATGGTAAGAGATCGGGAAAGGATAGACAAATTTATGAACCTCCGCATAACTCCCTTGACTCATTCACTATTGTTTATCACTGCCTCATCTATGCACCACTGTTAATACAGACAGCACCTCTCTGGTACATCAGAGTGGCTTAACCTCTATATGGCAGAGTTCAACCCAGCCCCCCCCCAGTAATAACCCATCTTAGAGGTTCAATATCCACTCATCTCTGCACTGCATTTCTAACATCTCCTCTCCAATATTGGCACTTGGAGTACATTACCTTACCAACTGATTAACTGTGCGTATTGAAAGAGAGGAAGGGGAATAATCTGGAGACTCGATACCCAGCTATCTATTTTTGTCATCAGTAGACATTAGCTATTCTTTACCAACTTGCATAAACATTATGTGCATTGATATATTTTTTTTTAATAAACATTTTATTAGTTTTTATAGGGGAGGGGTATGATACAGAACAAAAATTGTCAGACCAAGCATTAGTTTCCAAAGGTCATCAATAACATCAAATCCAAAACCGTTAGCATACAGGTAGTTGGAGCATAGAGAGAGGAAAGGAGAAAAGGTAGGAGGGACAGGGAAGGGTGAGGGGTCACCAGTCAAAGAGAGGAATAATAAATGAGATAGAGGCTGAAGAATAAAACATGACCAAGAGAGATAGAAAGGTGTTAGTAAGCCAGGGGGGAGAGGAACCGTAGTATTCAGTCCAGGGGCTCCAGACACTATTGAATTGTACAGGGGTATGGAGGAGAATGCTGGTGATATATTCCATGTGATAAATCTGCCATATGCTATTAATGATATATGGAAGAGGAAGCGGGTCTGGGATTTTTCCAGAAGAGGGCAATTTGGTATCTGACGGCACTTAGACTATGTGTAATGAGTTTCTGAGTGTGTTTGGGAACCTTGGGGATTGAGCAAGGGAGTAGTAAATAAGAGAGAAAGGGACCGAGAGAAACCTGAGTGATGTTGAAGATTAAGCGATGGATGGAGTCCCAAAAAGGGAGCAGTTTCGGGCAGTGCCACCAAATGTGAGACAGGGTACCCTCAAATGCGCATCGACTCCAACATAATCAAGTGGTGCCCGGGTATATAATGTGCATTAATATACTTACTGCTTAAAACTCCTTAACTTCTTTTTGTAACTGAGACCTCCAGCTTAATCTAGTGGTCCTCTAGCTGTGACAGATGACATTTCCATAGCAAGTATAGCTCTCCTTTCTGAACTCTTTCATTCACAATAAACATTTTGGAGGATGCTTATCTGTCTCCTCTCTCTACATTATGGCTGCTGTTTAATTGTCTTGCCCATGCATGGACTTGTTTCTTAACTGGATAAACCATTGTGTCTTTACCTTATATTTCTCTTCTTCTGCTACCAAGATTTCAAGAAATACAGTAACTTTTTTTCTTTCTCAGTATCTCAACTCAATTTAAAACAATAAAAGTTATTGTTCATCACCATATCCGTTTCCTATATATACAGTAAAGTCCATAAATATTGGGACATTGACACAATTCTCATATTTTGGGCTCTATACCACACCACAATGGATTTGAAATGAAACTAACTAATGTGCTTTAACTGCAGACTTTCAGCTTTAATTTGAGGGTATTTACATCCAAATCAGGTGAACGGTGTAGGAATTACAACAGTTTCTATATGTGCCTCCCACTTTTTAACTGACACTAGTGAGTGGAGGGGAGGAGACGGAGCAGAGAGGCGGTGGTGGTGAGACAAGGTAAGGAAAGACGGGGGAAGGAGGGAGGAGGGCGCCGATTTTTGCGGGGGGGGCACCGATTTTGTAAAAATGCCTAGGGCGCCATGGACCCTAACACCAGCCCTGGCTACATGGGGCATGGCTCTATCACGCGGTAAAATACGCACACATTCGCACTACAACATTTGGTATTTATATATTTCATATTTATTAAAGGTTCCAATCCACATTCATTTATTAGTAAAATGTACTAGATTGTATATTTATTTCTATATAATACTGTAGTGAAGGTTTTTATGGTTTAGGTGTTTTAAAAGATAAAGAGCTTATGTCACCAGCATCAACCCGGTGTTGACGGAATTGCGATCGCATCTAGCGATCGCAAGATACAAGCCAAATGATATTAATGCTCTTAAATACATTTATGTGGGTCAGTTTTAACTGGTCATTCAGAGTCAAATTATGGGAACAATAGGGTGGGGGATGTTCCCCTCACCCTCTGTAAGGATCAAATGAACTGACCTATGACGTGCAAGGAACTGGAATGCCCCCGGACCAATGAAGAACTTACTAAGTGTTAGCTGGACAAGTATATACAAGCATGCTGGCTTTTGTCCTGTCTCTCTTCTTTCTTCTGGAAACTGATAATGTGACCACATGGGCTGCAGTCATTGAACCTGAATGAAACCTATAAGGAAGATGTAATGTATTCAATGTTTTATACTTTCCTGATTTAATGTAAGATCTTTAATAGGTATCATGTATCGGCTATATTGTACTGTATTGTACTTATTTATTGAACTGCTAAACAAATTGCTTTTGCTAAATAAATTGCTTGTGCTTCGGAACCACACAATACAATCGATTGGGCAATGCTTATTTGAAAACTATAAAATTACTTTAATAGGGCAAATTAACTTTTATGGCAAAACTACTCCCGTTCACCCAAATCAACATCCCTTCTCGATGTGGATTTAGGCACATGGGCACAACAGGTTATGATAACACTGGTGAATGAAATAAGCACTGCTTTTCATTAGGAGTTAAAAAAGCGGATGATGACCTCAAAACTGAATTTGCCTCTTGGGCTACAGGACAGACGCCATATAAAATAAAACCATCAAACTCTGTAGATCCCACAATGCTGTTGATAGACACTTAAATATAAGATTTTGAAATAATTTTTCCCGTTTGGATGGCTGTTTTGTGGCGGTTTTGAAAAACCCATCTTAGTAAATCCGGCTGTTTGTATGTTCACCATTCTTAAAAGCAGGTGTCACAATATGCACGAGGGGTACTTGCTAACGTTGATGCAGCTCGAGTAGAAGGTGCGGAGTCTAACGCGCCCCCTGGTCTTCTCCAGGAACCCCCGCAAGGAGGTACGGGTTTTGCGGCAGAAGACACGCAGGTTGCCGTCCTTTACTGAGTCATATAGCGAGGTACAAGAGTGGTCAGGTGAGCCGGTTCGGTAACATGCTAGCTATGGAGGTAGACAGGGAGGAATCCAAAAGAGTAGTCAGACAAGCCGGGTCGGTAAATTCCAAAGGTAATCAATGCACAGGAAGAATCCAAATAGAGAGGTCAGACAAGCCTAGTCACCAGGGAACACAAGAGAGCAGGAGTAGTCAGGACTAGTCAAGAAACAACAAGGACGCTGGAGCAGGATAGACCTAATACTTTGGCACCAGCATAGTGCCAGAGTCAGTCTTAAATAGTGCAGGAAGCCAATAGGGATGCCAGTGGCGTGATGTCATCGGCTGCTGTCGGCGATCCGAGTAGCATCCCGTTGCCTGGCAAAGGGACACGCATGTGCAATAGAGCCGGCGGTCCAGCCGGAAGGTGTGGGCAGTGACAGATGCCCCCCCAAAGGAGCGGAGGAATGGCGTCTGACATTGCGAAGGCGGTGTGTAAAGTAGTGGTTTTGAGAAATGTCAATTCTGCCCGTTTTAATGGAGATTTGGTCTTTACAGCCGGAAAAATAGGTGAAAAGAGGCAGTTTGAGCAAACTGCCCTTTAGTAAATCTAGCCCCTTGTCTCTTATATAATCCAAAAATGACAGGACTTAAAGGCCATCACTAGGAACCTTTGACACCACAATATCAAATACAAATGTTGTTTCCAGTTTCTACTACAAGTCTCTGAACAGCTCTCTTCACTAAAACACTGGAACAAGGCCAAATATTTCTTTCTAAACTTGGTAACCACCCTGAACACTCATTCTCCCCCCCCCCATCCCACATGCAGTTCAACCTACCCTGAACTTGCTAAATTTCCATCAACAGAATGGCATAGAGTGAAATATCACTCTCTGCAAAGCTCTTCTAATAATTGGAAGGTCAGATGATTTCTGAGACCGGAACCCCCTCAACTCCCACTTGGTCAAGATGACTGCTGCAACATCGAATGGGTTAATAGCTGATCTCTGTGCCGAATGGGTTAAACCTCAGCACTAAGGGTTTCAAATTGTAATAAATATATAGGGTATATTTATTAATTTCAATGTAAATATTTAATGTATGGGCGCTGTGGCGCCAGTTAGTAACTGGCACGCAGGAAAAGAAAGGGCTAAGTCCCAGCCCTGGGTGCTGGGAGTGTAAATGTATTGATTTTTTTTTATTTTTTTTTAATTATTTAATTTTTATTGGGTTTTACTCACATAGTTATAAATGCACAACCAACAAATTGGCATGGTATGTTATTGACACTGAAAAAATTACATCCTGGCACCAGTCCATAATGTACTCAGAAATCTGTAAAAGAGTTATGCCAAACTATACACACATCTGCTAATAACCATATAACCAATAACACACAGACAAAGACAAAGGGAAAGGAAGGAAGGGGGGAACCACATCGGAAGGGGGGGGAATGTATTGATTTTAATATTGTTCATTTATTAATTTATGAGCCATAATGCCATGTTGGAGGAAGCTTGCTTTTGTAAGAAAGGAAGAAAGGAACTCCCGTGGAAATTGAGTGACAAACATAGCTTTTCAGACTGAGCGCACAACAGGGGGTCATTACCGTTTTATAAATGTGCAGTTTTTCATCCTATGTCTTAGAACTTGTCTGAACAATGGAAAAGCAAGTGATTTGTGAAATCAATGATTGATGTAAAATTTGCTAAGTTTAAAATTGGTTTTCTCCAAGTCTAGAGAATATTACATCCTGAGGGTAAACATCAGATCTATTATCTTAGACTTTGTAGAGCCATTTAGGATCAGGGGGTCGGGTTACGCCCTGCCAACATGTGCGCCATAAACTGTATAAATAGAGCCCTGTTTGACCATGTTTTGTTTTGTGCAATATGAGGCTTTGGAGATCACTAGTCCCGCTAATTAGTGATTAACAGTCCTTATGAGGACTTCTTGAGCTAATAAATATCACTGCTTAAAAAACCTGCTTCTGACATCTTTTTACCTTCTGAAATTCTTCTGACCTACAGATTAAACCATTCTAACCCGTTATCTGACTGTTCTAAGGTTGAGATCCAGCATGTAATAACAATGCTCTGCCCGCAACCCCCCCAATCTGGCCAGTGTGATAGGCCAGGGAGAACCATCCACAGCAGCCCTGATCTGAAGAAAGAAAACAGGGGTACCAGCCCAGGTGCTAGCAAGGGAATACACTAACAGCAAAATTTACCAAAAATGAAGCAGTTCTTGGTACTGGTGAAGGAGTCTAGTGGTGTCAGCAGCCCACCTCCCATTGCATTTAAATATATTGCAAGTTTCTACCATGTAACCCCGTTCCCTACTCTACTACCCTACTAAAGAGTCACTTGTTTGGCCAAAAGTCCCCCAAAAAACATGTGGATGAACCTGCAGCTAGTCCAAATGGGAACTTTGCAGAAGGAAGCACTTAGTGACTCGGAGACCTCAATCACTGCAATGTATCCCCATCTTATTGATCCTGACGCAGTATTGCAGGGTTGCACTGCCAAAGTTAATGTGGCAGATGGACTGGAAAGGGAAGTGCCTGTAGTAAATTATCTGGACTGGGGAGTTAGCCAGTAGTTGCAAGCGGTTGCCATTATAGATGGCCTCCCAACCAATGTGATCTTCGGGAACAATGTTAGAGGTAGAATTGTGACCACAGTTCTGAACTCCATTACCTGAAACTAAGCAGTCAGACTCCAGTCTTCATGATCTTTGCCTAAAAAACCCAGCCGAGAGGAAAAGACCACAGCTGCCAGATATCAGCCATCACCAACAACCACAGAATCAACCAGCAAAGAGGAAAAGATATAAGCTGCTAGATCTTTGGGAACCAGCCAGCTCTTTGCCTCTGAAAACACAACGTCCCTAACAGCACAGAGGATGTTATCTCCGTCCCATTCTGATTTTGTGAGGGTGGCCAGTGATGATCATGCCCCTAGCAGTATGACAGATATATAGCTGATCACAGTAACCAGACTTTGACTGACCCTAGAAACCCCAACATAGACCCCCCTGCAGACTATCCCAACATAGATGATAGTGACCCCTCGCTGTAAGGCATGAGGTGTCAAGCTGGTAGCAGCCTTTCAGTGATGGAGGCGGGAAGCGTGACCTGGCATAAAGGGTTGCTGTACCGCATAGCTAGGAAGGTAGATGGGGATAGACCAGTCTTGTTTAACTGGTGGCCCCATTGAACTTTCATGTGCAACTGATGTCAGTTGTCCATAAAATCCCTATGGCAGGACACAAGGGGAGGGGCCAAACACTGAAGCACCTGACACAGACTTTTTCTGGTCTGGGATGTCAGATGAGGTCTGGCCCTACTGAAATTCCTGTGTTGTGTGTCAGCTTCTTGGGTGACCCAGTGCTCGGGTTCCCCTCAGGTCCTTGCCAATAGTTAAGGAACCTGTCCAGCGAGTGGATGCAGACATGGTAGGTCCACTATATGTGCCCAGTAGATTGATGAAGAGATACATTCTCACCATGGTGGATTATGCTACCCGGTGTCCAGCTGTGGTTCTGTTCCCATTACTGCAGAAAAGGTAGCAGATGCACTGCTAGGAATATTTAGTAGGATAGTTTTCCCTAGCGAGATCCTAATTGATCAAGGTACACAGTTCATTAACAAACTGGTCCAGTGTCTCTCGGCAATGTCCGGAGTGAGGCAATTTCGCACCACTCCCTACAATTCCCAGATTAATGAACTGTGTGAGCGGTTCAACACAACTCTGAAGCTTATGCCTATGCCTTTTGTAACCTCAGCGGGTGGGACTGGGAAAGCTGCCTGCCACACCTCCAGTTTGCTTATTGGGAGGTGCCATAGGAGTCTACCGGTTTCTCCCCGTTTGAATTACTTTATGGCCACAGAGTCTATGGACCTCTTGAACTGTTTGATGAGTATTGGTAAGGGAAGACACCCACCCAGGATGTTTCTGTCATGGAGTATGTGTTAAAGCTCAGAGATCAGTTAGAGAGTCTCATGCGGCTTGTGCAAGCTAATCTAGCAGAAGCACAGCCCAAGCAGAAGACTTAGCATGATCAGGATGTGCGCCAGAGTATTTGAGGTATGCAAACAAGTCCTTGTTATGATGCCCACATGTCAGAACAAGCTCTAGGCTGCCTGGGCTGGACCGTACGTGGTCTCAAAAGGCCTAAGTGACATCAACTACATAGTGTCATTTGATAGCAGTGATAGGCAGCAGCAGACCTAATGTGAAAATCCTGAAGGCATAGCACGAGTGTGTGGCGTTGGTAGCTGTGGTTTGCTGCTTACTGACTGAGGAACCAGGAAGGGATCCATTACCTGACCTCCTCACGGTTGCCAGAGGTGAAGGTGGTCTAGATCAAGTGGGCTGGGATGTGCAGTTGAATGCCCACAAGAGGGAACAACTTGAGGCAGTGCTGCTGCCATTTGAGAATCAGCTTAGTAGGAAGCCCAGACGGACTTCCTTGGTGATGCACCATGGGGAAACTGGTGAACATAAGCCAATTAGGCCAAGAAATTTATATACTTTTACATCTGTAAGTATCGTTTGCAATAAAGATTCTAAGATGTGATCACTGTGATTCCAAAGCACATAGGTTTTATTGCACAATATTACAAGGCAAAGTTTGGCATGCATACGCTTGCACAGTTGGCATTAACACAAGCTTCTATCAGAACGCTCTGGTTTCTAAACCCAGAGGTGAGCAATTTATAAACTGTACAGTTATTATGTACAGTATTAAGGTTAACATTCATAGGTCGATGGGTCAAAATCTCCCAAGAACTTGACATGCCATTGGTTGATTCCTCTGGTCATTGTTCCTTGAAGTGGCCAGGTGTCCTTCCTCAGGCTCCCACCACTAGAACTGTATAAACCAGTTCTTTTATGACATCTCTGGACTTGCTATTCGGTGAATGAAAGTGATATTATTTATAACTAGCGTTCACAATGTGCGAACACTACATAAATAATACTGGAAATGTTCTCATACAATTGCAAACAGAATAATGCAAAACTTGATGTAATTTAAATGTTGGAAATATTAATTAGCCTTCACTATTTTATACTTTACATTAAAAGATAGCGAAATGTTAAACTTATTTAAATGTTGCTACGATAACAATTATGTTGCTTATTAATCGTATCGCAACTGAATGTAGTGTACATAAATGATTGATTACCACCTTCATCAGTTATTAAACTTCAACAATATAGAGAGGTGCATGAGATGCTTGAGCTAGATGTGATCCAGCCATCATGCAGTCCATGAGAGTCCTCCATTGTATTTGATCACATAAAGGATAACACAACGCGGTTTTGCATAGATTATCGCCAGCTGAACCGTGTCTGATTCCTATCCCCTGCCCCACATTGAGGCTCTGTTAGACGAGTTTTCTGGAGCAAAGTAGATTTCAACATCGGAATTGAGCAAGGGGTTTTTGCAGATACCACTGCCTGCAAAGGCTCAAGAACAGTCGATGCTCATAACCGCATATGGTCTGTTTAAGTTTAAGTCCATGCCGTTTGAGATGAGGAATGCACCAGCCACCTTCCAGCGTGTGGATGATTACCTGCTGGAAGAATGTAAATACTTTGCTTAGGCTTACTTGGATAACGTTGCCATTTTCAGTAAGTCCTCTGATTACTGTCTGAAACATGTAAAGCAGGTATTGGGTAGACTTCAGTTGGCAGGTCTGACCATCTGAGCAGACAAGTGTCAAATGGGGATGTCAGAGGTACACTACCTGGAGCATAGTGTGGGGAAGGTAGTGTTCGGTCCGAACCAGCAAAGGTAGAGGCAATCCATGACTGGTTCCAGCCCACAACTCAGAAACAATACTGACCTTCCTAGGGACTGCATGATATTACAGACATTTTGTCCCAGACATTAGCACTGTAGCAAAGCACCCTGACAGATCTCACTAAGAAGAAATTCCTCAAAGTGGTGGACTGGACACCCGTTATAGAGCTAGCATTTCAGTCATTAAAGTAAGCCCTGGTCATTTTCAAGTACTATTGGCGCCCAATTATGACAAGGACTTTATTGTGCAAACTGAGGCGTCACAGTATGGACTGGGAGGGGCGGGTGGGCCCAGATGGGCAGGAGCATCCTGTGGTCTATTTGAGCAGAAAACTGCTATACTATGGAGGTATGTCACAATTGAGAATGTATGTTTGGGGATTGTTTGGGCAGTGAGGAAACTTCAACCTTATTTGTATGGATGGCATTTTACTGCAGTAACTGACCATAATCCATTAAAGTGGCTACAACACACCTCAGGGGAGAATGATGGAGATTTGGAGTGGAGACAGTGCTGCTGCCATTTGAGAATCAGCTTAGATTGTTCACAAGCAAGGAAATGCCCCCAGCAATGCAGATGGACTGTCTCGGTGGAAGAGCCAGATCCCCGGGTCATCCACGGCAACCCTAAGAGACTGCAGGACCAGTAACCATATCATGGGGATATGGCCCACTGGTAGTCTGAATGGATGCTGCCGGATCCCCCTCTCCTCCCACATGGTCAAGATGACTACCCTAGCATCGAATGATCTCTGATGTTGCTGTGCTAAATGGGTTAAACCTCAGCACTAAGGGATTAAAGATGTATTAAAGGGTATATTTATTAGTTTACATGGCCAAGACAGGGCTATGTCATGGCGCTGGGCACTGGGAGTGTAAATGTATTTAGTTTCATATTGTTTATGTATTGATTTATGAGGTAGTATTCCATGTTGGAGGAAGCTTGTTTTTATAAGAAAGAAAGAAATTCCCATGCAAATTAAGTCTTTTCATCTGTGAGCGACCAACATACCTTTTTAGTCTGAATGCACAGCAGGGGGTCATTATATTTCTATCCTGTGTATTTTTTCATCCTGTGTTTTAGAACCTGTCTGAATAATGGAAAAGATAGTGATTTGGGAATTCACAGATTGATGTAAATTTTGCTAATTTTAAAAATGTGTTTTACCCAAATCTAGAGAATATTACATCCTGAGGGTAAACATCAGACGTAATATCTCAGACTTTGTGGTGCCAGCTAGGATAAGGGGCCTGGGTTACCCCCTGTCAACATTTGTGTGTCATAAACTGTATAAAAAGATCCCTGTTTGACCATGTTTTGTACTATACCATCTGAGTTTCTGGAGATCAATAGTCCCACTAACTAGTAATTAACTGTTCTTATAAGGACTCCTTGAGCTAATAAATATCACTGCTTCAAGATCTTGCTATTGATGCCTACTTACATGCTGTAATTCCTGTGACCTACAGATTAGACCACTCTAATCTGTTATCCGGCTGTTCTGAGTTTAAACCCAGCATGTAATAAGAAAGATTTTCCTGCTACCCTGCAGCTCTGGCCATTGTGCAAATTTTTTGCAAAGGCCTTTGGCCATATAGGACGAGTAGCTCAAGGACATCTTATTGTAGGCGATGATTTTAACTTAGTCTTGGATCCTACGATTAACAGAATCCCATCAGCCCTTTCACTTTCTTCTTACACCTTTGCCAGCAATGTGCAGGTGCTCACATTTTATCTTGCTCTATATGATTTATATGATATATGGTGCCTGAAACACCCCTCAGCAAAACAGTACGCCCACTACTCCACACCTCACTGTGTTCATTCTCAAATAGATATGCTCTTTGTCTCTGCTTCCCTGACATAATTTTTCTTACAGGTGACTATTGCCCCTTTTTCGTGGTGTGATGGTCGTACAGGTACTTTTCTATTTATACACATCCTGAAATCAGTTCCACGACTGCGCTCCTAGCGCTTAGACGACTTCCTACTCTTGGGGCTAGATTTACTAAACTGCGGGTTTGAAAAAGTGGGGATGTTGCCTATAGCAACCAATCAGATTCTAGCTGTCATTTTGTAGTAGGTACTAAATAAATGAAAGCTAGAATCTGATTGGTTGCTATAGGCAACATCCCCACTTTTTCAAACGCGCAGTTTAGTAAATCTAGCCCTTAGACTCAATGACTTGTTAAGACGTCAAAGTGGCGATTGCAGACTACTTTGATATTAATACCTTGTCACGAATCAGAGTCTTAGTCCTGTTTACACCACTCGATGTTACCATATCACCGCACATTTCCCTCCTGGTCCAATGCAGTAATCTATCCTAGGACAAGTGTGACTTCTGTCTGCAGTACTGGAGGCTGCCATCTTGGGTGAGACATTTTTGCTGCATCTTGCTTATTCTGAGCACCTGACTTCATCCACCAATTAGCTCCCTCTATAGACTATAAAAGTTACCTCCTACACTCAGCTAATTGCCAGTGCAACACTTCCTGGTTCCAGGTCATCTCTGTTGCTGTTTGTTGCTGCTTCATCTCGTTTGTTATTACAGACTCCAATCATTTACCTTTTGTGAGCATTTAGCTTCACTCTGCTTGCTGTGATTCAGACTGCAACCGTTAACCCTTTAAGTGAGTTTAGCTTCATCGTTTGCTGTTACAGACTCCAACCATTTTGTGTGGATTCAGCTTCACTCTGCTTGCTGTGATACGGACTTCATTTATTTACCCTTTGACTTCATCAAGTTTGCTGTAATACAGACTGTGTCCATTAAACCTTTGTGTGAATTCAGCTTCATCCTACCTGCTGAAATAAAGACCTTGGATATTAACTCCTCGTGTGGATTCATCTTCATTCAATTTCTTGTGTACAGATTCCAGCTGTTACCTTTCGTGTGCATCCTTCCCTCTTCAATCTCTTCCGGTCTATCCTACTGGCTATCTGGGATAGTAGGTTGTTGTTCTGAGTCATCGATCTTCTGTGTCACGTACTTGGATAAACGGAGATGTTGCTTACTGATTTTAGCACTAATTAGCAAAGAGATGCGGAGTCTAATGTGGCCCAGGTCTTCGCAGGGTAGTTTGGGCTGCACCGCGGGAGGCAGTCCTCAGAGAGAGCAATCAGTGAAGCGAGGTGGAAGAGGAGTCAGGCATTCCTGTTCAAACCACACAGGCAGCAGCGGTGCCGAAGGGAAATCCGAAAACATAGTTAACATGCCGGGTCAAAACACAGGAGTCAGGATAAGCCAATGGGAGTAAGCACAGACCACAGACGAGTCAGGGACAAGCCGGGTCAAAACACAGGAATCAATAGAATGCAGAAAGGTAACTGGAAGCGCTGGAACAGGGGGACCCGATACTCTGAAACCAGACTGGTGCCAGAGGCCATAATAAATAGGAGGGCGAGCCTAATTACCGACGTCGGTGGTGACCTGGAACACCGCCGTTGGGACTCAGAGTAGTGTCCCGTTGCTTAGCAACAGGATGCGCATGTGTGGAACCAGGTGGCCAGGTCCAGGCTTATTCTGTTCAGGAGGTTAAAACCCCTGTATATTCACTGCCTGAGTTCTGAGTCTCCCCAGTCCCAGTTGTGGTACTATACTCGTATGAGTTTCTGAGGTCTTGAAGGTACTGAGTCTCTGGTCAAGAGTTCAGGTCTTCCCTGTTTTCACGTCCAGGTTCCAGTCCATCAGGTCCAGTTTCCAGTGGTGTATATCAGTAGGGAGTTCAGTCCAGCATTCCTCCTCCTAACAACTGGTATACAGGATTAGAGCAATCCCTATGAGCAAGACATTCTTCCGGCCTTCCAATTTCCACTATATTCCTGCCACAGCTAGTCCCAAGAGTCCCGAGACGGATCCCAGAAACCCTATTGCCGTGACACACCTCCCATGACACTTCACTTGGCATCCTCTGGGAAGCCTATAAGGTGGCAAACTCATTAGCATATCCACAGCAGTGGTGTGGTGTAACTGAGATTTCTACTTTGGAAAATGCCTCCATACTTTGGAAAATTGACCCCCTGGCTGTTCATCAAGCCTATTTAATGCAGATTTGGGTGTGACTCACAAGCCAGCCCTTGCTAGTTGTAAACCCCTATACCTGAGAGTTGAGTGCTTCTGATTTTAACTGCATTTTAATGGTGTTTAAAGCATATAGGTAAGTGTAGGACTTGTATATAATGAGGTGTCCTTGACGCTGAGATGCAGGCTTAAATGTTTTGATCACAATATGAACTAATACCTCATGTTTTCATTTTGCTAGGCACACATAGATGCAGTGTTAATGATAAGCACTGACAACAACTGTCTCATTGTGTTTTGTATACATAGAGAGCTTATGACCTTAGGTCCTCAGTGTTTATAAAAGGTCTAATAATGTGCACTGTTTAATGGGTTTATGATTTGTGATTATATTTTCAGATAACTTGTGTTAACTGGAACTTGGTGTACACCTGATAGTTTAATCAAGCTGCCCTATAAGAAGTGTTATGTCATGCTAGATCCACCCCTCCTGAAGAGGTCTCCTAGATGAAACGCGTAGAGGGATTAAACAAGAATCCCTGCCTGTGAGGTTGCTCTTTGTTGGATTATCCACAGAGACGTCAGGATCAAACCTGCAAGTGACTATAATATGCTGACATTTTTTCTATTTCTTGTGTGTGCAATATTTGTGTATTTTAATAAAATTATATTTTAGATAACACACAATGGAAGTGCCCCATGTTTGTTTGATTTTCTGGAATCCAGTTGTACCCGTGAAGATCTGACTTATCAAGGGGAGGACGCGTGGACTAAAGTCCGCTTGGATTTAATTATTTCATGAGATGGAAGAATATTCATGATACTGTCAAGTACTGTTTCATTTACATCTTTTGCACTTGGTATCAGATGCTATGTGAACTAATTATTGTCAACTTGCACACTGTAAATTGTGTGAACTTTTCATAAACATATATTTATAAAATATTTAATGCATTGTAGAATCTTCTCTGTTAAATCAAAGATTGTCCAATGCGTTCAATGTGGTTTCAATGCACAAAGAGATTTAATTTCAAAATATAACAAAGTATAACCGATACATACACTGAGTACTGGATCTAGTAACAGTCATCAATCCTGAAGTCTGTGTAGATAGAGAAACTGATATTGTGTCCAGTGGCCTGTTTTATACTGTCTGAGTTGTAAAAAAACAGTGATAATGTCACAATGATCATTCTACATTGGTGCAAGGTTCAGGTTAGTCCAGTACTGTACAATGCAGGCCATAGGTCAGTTCAAACAATGCTTCTCCAAAGATGGGGGAAACTCACTCCAACAGCTGTGTACATGTTTTGCCTCAGGGAAACGCCAAACATCCAGTTTATACTAATCATCATCAGCTCCACTAATTCCGCAGCCCTGTTCAGAGAACTCACTCGCATCAGTCCTTACCACATTGGAGCTTACAGTCTAAATTCCCTAACACACATACACAGAAACTAAGATCAGCCAATTAATCTACTAGTAGGCTTTTTGGACTGTGGAAGGAAACCAGAGCACCTGGAGGAAACCCCATAGTTGGGAACTGAACTCATGAACCCAGTGCTGTGAGGTAGAAGTGCTAACCACTGCGCCACTGTGCTGCCCATAGTAATTTGTTAACATATTCGGTACAGAGTATTTTTTTGGAGTATTAATATCATACTAATGATACCGTATTCGTGCTGGTGAAATGTGGATTCATATAACACTAAACATAATACATTTCTTTTGACCTGAAAACGAAATATCTGTAGGTTTACCATAGTGTAATAAATCTGTAAGTCTTTTATATTAATAATAAAATAATGTATGTTGAAAAGTCCATTTAACGCGAACTATTTACAAATGTTAGTGTGAATGTAAGTGTATTTACTGTGTTTTCTTATGCAATTACGTAATTAACCTTTGTGTACCATTGCATACTAATCACAATAGCACAGGAAACTATAACAACCGATATTTATTGATTTAAATGACTTCTTCCAATTATTTGACTTTGACAGGATAGATATATCAGAAATGTAAATAATCTCAGCATAACTAAAGGTAGCCAAGAGTGCATGGACTCTGTCAACTAACATGGGAAGACATTTAAAGTTAAATTACACCTGTCTGCCAGGCTTTTAGCACAAATAATTATGTTGAGGGCAGAGGCAGTGTGCAGTTAGGGCTAAGCTTTTGACATGTGACTGCTCACATTCCAACTCTGGTCAGTCTTCTAAAACTATGACATCTGGCTCTCTATGGGAAAGTTTGCAAGTGCTGCAGTATCCTGAAAATGTCTAATATCATCATCATCACCATTTATTTTTATAGCGCCACTAATTCTGCAGCACTGTACAGAGAACTCACATCAGTCCCTGCCCCATCCAATATTTGCAGGACACAGTGCCACATGGACTCAATCCCATCTCCAGCTATTATTTTTTTTCCAAGTAATACTATTTTTTCTACTAGTATTTTCAATACTATGTCGCCCATGTAAAATAGCCCTTAGAATTTCAATACCTATCGGTAAATTTATCAAACCATCTTAAAAGGAAAGTGGAGGTGTTACCCATAGCAACCAATCATATTATAGCTATAATTTATCTATTACATTCTAGATAATGATAAGTAAAAACTAATTGAATGGTATGGACAACACCTCCACTTTTGCTTTTCAGAAAATTTGATAAATCTACCCCCTATTCGGCAAACTACTAAACTGTAGGAGTTTTTTTGGGGTCTTATTTTTTAAGTAAACACAGAGTCAAAATGGGCCAACAAATTATCCCCCACCACTGGGTGAAAACCTAAACGGCTTTCACCCTGGGTAGGGGGATACTTTGTATCCACAGCATATTTTCATACTCCGTTATATGAAAAGACTTTATCCAATTTCTGACTTAATAACAGATATAGAATAAAAAAATTCTTATACCATTTATAAATTTCTATATATCAATCACAGTATTCATAAAACATTGCCAGAGCTTATAATTTAATTCAAGACAAGCTTTTTTTTTTTTATGACCAACTAGCAAATGTAAAAATTATTATTTAGAATTTATATTATATTTTTGCAACTAATATAGTCGCAGTAATATAAATTATCTTCCCAATCCTTAATGAAAGCAAGCGGTTTTCCCACGACTTTGGGAAAAAAAAATAATTTGTTGCAGGTGGAAATTTTCCATGTGATTAATGTTTGCTCTGCGTCCCTTTTCTCTATGGACCTTTTTGCTGTGAAAATAAGGCAGACTATATCTGTGTTTCATCCAGTTTATAGCCTAGAAAATGGTGAAACATAAGGATTTACAGTAAACACAAGATTTCATATCAAATTTCTTACATGCCAGTGGCAAGTATATATTTTTTAGACTCAAAAGAGAATTAAAAAAAAAATAATGTCTTCAGTGTGTCATTCCTGGATGGGCCTGTAAATATAAATTTTAATCCTAATCCAGTAAGAATCTGTTTTCATTTTTAAAGAAGAGCTTCTTATTAATTTACTGTATACAATTAGAGATGAGTGAAAGAGCAATTCACTCTGGGCCAGTAGTTTTATTTTTTGCAAATTGACTAATTAATCTTTTATTACTGGTTCATGGAAAAAGTTAAAATAAAATATAGAAATGTAAAACTTTTCAAATTGCAGTTTTTCTCAATGTATTTACATTTACTTTTGTTTATTATAATTTGCTAAAAATATAACTATTCTTTGTTCAACAATTACATTTTAAAACAATAATTTGTTCTTAATTCTGAATTTTCGTTCAGTGTGATCTTCATTAACTATTTCACTGACAATCACAGAATCTTGAAATCTGCTTAAATATTTCCCTCATTGCTACATATAGGGCCTGATTTAGAGTGCAATGTAAGTTCATCAGTGCCATCTAAACATGCAACTTGCGTAAACTAAATCGCACTGTACATGCAGCCATATTTTGAGTGAAGCTTATCTTAAATTTGTGTCCAACCGAGCTTGAAGAGATGGATCAATGGCATTATCATTACTGTAAACATATAAGGCTATATATATATATATATATATATATATATATATATATATATATATATACTACAGATTCTGCAGCGCTGTACAGCAAGAACTAACCAGATAATACCTAGGCACAAATTAGTATAAAACTTACAAGTATCATTAAGATACACCTTTTAGGTGGCATATCTGTTCACGTCTTATTGGCCTGGTGCAAGTTTCTGTGTTGATCATGATGATAGCTGCATTTTGCATTTCTCCTATCTATATGCTTGATTTAATGCTATACATGTATTGAGATGCGATTTTACATTTAATTCTGAATTAGGCCCACAATGTGTACTGGCCTGAAAGTAAGTGTACAGCTTATCCCACTAATATATGCACACTACCCATACTAGAGCTCATTTTTGAAGCACAAAACAGCATTTCTGGGGTGCAAAAAGCACCTTTTGACCCACAGAGTGCCTCAGCTTGTAGAACCATGCATAGATCTTTACAGCGTTCATAGATTTATGGTGCAAGATAAGTGACTTTACATAGAAGAAGTTACTTATACAGGCAGAGTGGAGGAGTTGGGCAGAGTGAAGGCTTCTTGACTTTAGTTTTTTACTCTGCACATTCCATCAAGAATTAAAATCACATTTACATAAAATGCTTAATGGCTAATAATATAAATCTATTAATTTTAACTTTAACACTTATCATATATAAATAAAAGACACCACACTGACTTTTTGGTAAATGAAGTTGTTTTTTTAACTAACAGTAGACTAATATGGTGGAGAGAGAACACTGTAAGCACATCGACAAAGGCCCAATACCAATCCGGATGACCTATAATGGGTCGCCCACGCTTGGGACATCAGTAGTTATACTCAATTTATCCTTAAACAGGGCCAATAATCCAGGCATTACAGAGCCTGAACCCTTCTGGGCTAATAGCAATACACCACAAGCCATCCTCCAGGAGAGGTACTTGTACCGAAGCCAACTCTTCAAAGCGAACGGGTTCCTAAGCACCTCACCACCATCAATGTGTGGTCCACCAACCTTGCCCATTGACTGTATAGTGTTCTCCTGCCACGGCAGGTTTCCTCCTGAACCTAGGCCCACCACCATACTACGCACTAATAACCCCATCTAAAACTCCACATATATCCCCAATAAGATACCCAGACCTTCCTCCGTCATATGCAAACCATCAGGCCTGTAGAGGCTGGGGTTCTGAAATCTAATCAAGGGGTGCTCTATCCGCAAACCACCCATCGACCAGAGACACCGGGCCAGCACTGCATTAACTTTCCTGCTGGAGCAGTCACTACTAGTCTATCAGGAAAGAACTGCCATACCAGTGAGAGCACTGTGCACCTGGAGCAAAGGCCAGGAGGCACCCCCGCTAGGTTGAACTGTATGTTCAGGATTCACTCGACCGACTTGGCAGGACAAAAATCAATCCTCCCAAGGTGGATAACCAAGATACAGGCCTCCGATGCCTGGCAATTTCCCTGGTCAGGAGCCCCTAATCCCAGGCCACCTCAACCTTCACTACAACCAGCCCACTACAATGGCCAACACTACAGATCTTCAGCTGACCTCTGTAAGGCGGCAAATACAGGATCCTTGCAAACTGACAGGGAATGGAGGCAAGGTAATAGGAAGAAAACAAAGCGATAAAGATAGAGGAGGAAAAGAAGGAAAGACAAGTGACACAGGCAAAGGTAGAACCATCAAAATCATCAAACCATCAAAACCTTATGGTGCCAACAGCCAATGCAACTTAGAGGAAAAATCCAGAAAAATCACTTTGCAACCCTGCAAGAGCAGCAAGCAACACAGTTATGTGTCCACCCAGGAAGAGCAAAAAAAACAATAGCAAAGTTCAAGACAGAAGAAAAGGCCTCACATACCACCTATACGAGGCGGACTCTCATCTGCCTAACTTTTGAATGCACGGAACTGGAGAACCCTCCACAGCCACAGACGTGACAACACTGATCCTCTAAGAATACATGCCAAACAGTATACATTCCAAAGCAGGGTTCAAAGCGTGTACTGAAAACCCACCGTAAACTAGTACCGCGCGAGGATGAACAGCTATGGCAAGGCATCCCTTGACCGCAGTGGCACAAATTCAGTCAAAATCCGCATTGGACAGATGGAGCAACTGAGCCGGGGTGAAAGAGAAACCCATCGCCCTCTACCCAACTGGTCCGACTTGTAATGACGCCCCTTGAATGAGACAGAACCCAGCACCAGGACAACATGCTCAGCCAGCATTCCAGATAATGAAGCACACCATCCAGGGCTACCAACTCGCCCTACATAAAGGCACCAGAGAGTAACAGGAAGAAGGCACAACAGCCAAAAGAGACACTCCATGGTGTTGCATTTAGCACACTATAACTGGGTGCGGTATGAATCCCCCCCAAGCCCAAAACTAGAGTATTATACAAGGCCATTCCTATAAATGCCCACAACTGACAAACAAAAGAGAAAGGTGGGATAAAATATAAAATGACTAAATAGGCGGAGCGTGACAGGATTAGAACATTGAGACACAGAAACTTGCTGGACAGTTACAGCGCAGTGCTCTCTCGCAGGTACTATTCGCTTGTAGGAAACAAACACATATATAACTCATATCCAATCCAACAATGGGCCTATACAGTGGACAACTAGCAAAAATTCTCCACCTCCGTGCAAACCAGCTCACACAGTCTAAATTAATGAGAGATGTACAGATTAAAATCAATCAAGGTCTTACTCAATTAAAAGGCATAGCATCAACCCATTTTCTCAGAAACCGTAAGGGCGCAGACAGTGAATTATTCAATACCTGACCACTATACAAAAAGCAGTTGATCACCCAGAACCAACCCAGTGACACACAAAGTAGCATGTGGTCACGTGGAATGCAACAATTGAACTGAAATTTCCCCCCTCTATTAACAATCACACCATGCCTCAAAGCAGACACTAGGAAAACCAACATACCCTCCTTCTTTTTTTTTTTTTTTTCTTATTTTGTACATAAGAAAGACACGTCCCAGGCCTAGCTGACACGCACGTAATGGATAACTGGAGGGAGCAACAGCAGCAGGAACTATGTTACTGGCAGGAGCACAATAATCTTACAAGGAAGACAGAAACCAGCAAGGCTTATATAGCAGGGGCAAACGCAGGATTTGTAGAGGGGGGTTTCCACACCACGCCACCAGCATGCATGGGGGCGTGGCTATAATATTAGACAGATTAAATATCATAAGGACCCATTCCCTGTGTATTATCACAATGCTAAACATTCTTTTTGTCCTTGTGGAGGACAGGGTTAAGAACCATAGATGATTATTGAATATTCTCTAAAGTTAAAAAAAATTGTGACTAATTCTTGAACTTTTATAGGGCCTACCGTGCTCCAGGGAAGCCAGGATGAGTGATGCTGGGTATTCAAGGAAGGAGCTGCTGCGCTCGCGCATGCGCAGCAGCTCCTTCTCGCGAACTTTGAGTTATACAGCAGCCGCAGCGATGTGACAGAAGCGTTGCGGCGGTGCTGTAATAGAAAAAATCTTTTGCATGTTTAAAAACATGCTTTTGCCGACTACGATCCATGGGGGGAGGGTTTCTGGAGACTCAGAAACCCCCCCTGTGTGCGCCCCTGTATAGGAAGTCAGATAATAGAGCAAGATCATGCTGAAACATCAGAACAGTTAAACTGAGCTAGCACACAGATTAAAAGTAGGGAGCTATGCAGCACTTAGAATAGCTCAGTCAGCAGAGCAGCAGTCTCCAGATGCAGAATCTCGAAGTTCAAATCCTGACAGCACTTCTTTCCTTCCAGAATGTCCCCTGGATTTTTCAAGAGCAGGCTTGTTTGGGTGTCTTAGATGAAACTGTGTAGCTATACTAAAGGCATGAACATTTTCTGCTAGCTTCCAAGAATTTACTTCTGGACCGTATCCTTTCCATTTCACCAAATATTGTAATCTATTTTTGTGGATGCTAGAGTTCAGCATCTTTTTAACAATAAATTCATCTTTTCCTGTCAATCAGGAAAGAGGTTATTATAAAAAGGTTTCAGCAAAGAAACATGGAATACCGGATGTATTTTCAGAGAGGCTGTAAGCAGTAAGCAGAAAGTAACTTGGTTAATTTGTGATAGAATGTTAAATGGTCCAATACATTTTCAACTCAATTTGATAGAAGGTATTTGTTGTTTGAGGTTTTTAGTGGATAGTCAGACTTTGTGGTATATTTACTAAACTGCGGGTTTGAAAAAGTGGAAATGTTGCCTATTGCAACCAATCAGATTCTAGCTGTCATTTTGTAGAATGTACAAAATAAATTATAACTAGAATCTGATTGGTTGCAATAGGCAACTTCTCCACTTTTTCAAACCCACAGTTTTGTAAATATACCCATTTGTTTCCAATTTTAAAATTGGGTACAGCTCTATAGTGTGTTCAGCTTGTTTATAATGTTCTTGAGCTTCTCTAAAAGTCTCAATTAGCCTATCTTGAGTTTCCTGTAAAATTGCAATTATATCAGTCACAATTGGAATTGGTGTAGAAACAGGGAGATTCAGAATAAAGGTTCAATGGAATCCAAAGTTGGCAAAAAAAGGACTCCAATTCAATTGTCTTGAAAATAAATGATAAAACATTGTAAGTATTGTTCAATTAACTGATTAGGCCTTTCATTTTTCCCATTTTATTGTGGTTGGAACGAATAGGGCAGATTAACCTTCACTCCAAGGAAGAATGCTCCCAAAGCTTAGAAGTGAATTGGAATCTGAAACTATATCATCAAGGATGCCTTGAAGCCTGAATATTTTCTGAATCATAAGATCTGCAATCTGTTCAGCAATCGGTACCCAGGGATAAAATGAGTCTTCTTAGTAAGACTATCCACTACAACTAAGATTGCTATAATCCCCTTTTAAAAGGTATATCAACTATAAAATCCATAGAGATATAGCTCCAGGGACAAGATGGAATAAGAAGAGGTTGGAGTAAACCCCGTGGCGAGTTATGTGGAATTTTGTTCCGGGCCCATGTCAGGTACTGAGCAGATATAGTGGTCAGGTATGCAGAAAGGTCAAGGTAAGCAGCATATAGAATAGTAGGGTAACAAACAGTAAGTCTGGGCAGGCAGTGTTCAAACATGGGCTCAAATTCAGGACCTGACAAAAGATCTAAGCCAATGTCTAAGGGCTCTAACCGGTCTCACCTAAGGGCTCATTTACAGTTGGGAAAAAAAGCTGGCAAAGGCTGGTTGTTTGTCATGTTTCTCTGAATACTCGTGTAAGTATTCATCTTGAAGCAGTGGATGCAAGAAATGTAACAGCAGCCATCATACTTTTTTTCCAACCCCTAATTTAACTGAGATACATTGCTTCTGATGAAGACAGAATTCCAATGAATATTTATTGACACTTTATTATTTTTTCACTAATTTCTTCTATTCAGAGGTTTTGGTGAATCTATAGTTAATACATAGATCAGGGCCATAACTAGGGCTGTGCGACAGGGGCGTCCGCCCAGGGCGCAACCCTGAAGGGGGCGCAATTTAGGAATATTTTAGGTTAATTTGGTTAAAATTGATGGCTAGGGGGGCGGCATTTGTCTTTCTCGTCCCAGGCGCTAGAATTCTAAGTTACGGCTCTGACATAAATACACAATACATTAATTGCCATGGTCATGAGGCTCCCAATGGAGGCTGGGGAGAAAAAACCTACTGCTGATGAACGACTACAATTAATTAATTAAGAACAGTAAGGTTTCATACCCAGTCCTTCACCATACCAGATAAGGTTAATAAATATAGCATTTTCAGCAGTAAAAAGTAGACATCAGTAAAAGGTACCACTGAAGGGCTTTTCCTTAGCTCATCGACAATTAAAAAGCTTCATCTGAAATTTGCTGTGGATCACCAGATATCACTTGATCTCAGCTGTTAACATACTCTGCTGATGCAGGCAATCAGTGGTGAGGTGCAATAGCAATTAAAATTTCTGTTGTCAGTACTAATTTGTTCCAGGTCTTCAATCCGTATATTTTCTTTTTGGGTGGCATCTGCCTGGAGGCTTTGACCTCCTTATAATTAAAATTCAGTCTCTCCCTCCAGGACCAGTTCAAGTTTGCTCAGTGCCCTAGGCAAAGCTTCAGCCTACCACCCCTCCTCCCCCTAATTCCTACTTCCTAGCCCCTCAAACACTTGAAAATAAAAATAATAAATCTTACCTCCTCTCTGAAAAGGCTGCAGTCCAGATGAACTGATGTTTGATGCAGATTGCTGGCCAAGGTTTACTGGTGCCCAGGAGCAAATGCAGGATTTCTAGAGGGGAGGCTCCAAATGTTAGGTTTCAGGACAAAGCATGAAAAACTTGCCATCACTCGCATGTTACATACTGACATGTCCTCTGCTTCCCACCAGCCTTTCTCACACATGCCCCCTGCTCACCAGCTATTCTCACATATGCCACCCATACCAATCAGCTTTTGTCACACATGCCACCTCCATACCATCAGCTTTACTCACATGCCTCCCGGCCCACCAACTTCTCTCTACTATGCACCCCTGCCCTAGGGACCCTAGCCAGATTTTTTCACAAATGTCTCCATGCCCACTAGCTGTTGTTGCACATTTTCCCCTCCCCACCAGCTTTTCTTTCAAATGGCCCCCTGCCCATCAGTTTTTCTCAAACAGGCCCCCATGTCAAAAGCTTTTTTCGCACATGTCCTCTTACCCACTAGATTGTAATAAATAAACAGCTTAATGCTGTATGTATGTAATTTAGATTACCTTTGTGAAAATGTACTCTGCAGATGTAAAATCAATGATAGTAATAGATAGCAACAGGGGAAACCCAAATAGTGGACAAATATTACTAAAATAAATGGTTACTCAAACCTGAAATTCTTTTAAATGAATAGTATGTATCTCATGGGGATTTCCAAAAGTTGCCTTAACACTGCCCTTTCCTCCCCTCATTTTCTCTAGGCAACTCTACCCCCCCTTTTTCTGTAACCCCCTCTCTCCCAGTTTTTTCCAGTTACCTCTTCCCTTGTTTTCTCTAACCCACTCTCTGTCCATTTTATCTAGCCCCCTTTCCCTCCATTTCCTCTAGCACTCACTCCCTCCATTTTCTCTAATCCCCTCTCCCTCCATTTCTCCTACCACCTCTCCCTCCATTTTTTCCAACCCCCCTTCACCCCCATTTTCTCTAGCCCCCTTTCCTCCCATTTTCTTCAACCACCTCTACTCCCATTTTTTACAGCCTCCTCTACCACCATTTTCTCCAGCCCCCATCCCCAGCATTTTCTGTAGCCCCCTCTACCCCATTTTCTGTAGCCCCTTCTATCCCTGTTTTCTCCAGCCACCTCTACACCCATTTTCTCGAGCACCCTTTTCCCACCTTCTCTCCACCATTTCTCACGAAGCTCCTGTGAGCCAGTCGCCGGTGTGATACGGAAATGTGGTGTTGCCTTGTGGGAGCTCGGCCTTTATTTATACCTAAGGACTGTCCATTGGGAATTATCAGTCAGGCAATCGCACCACACGCAACACCCTGGCCACCTGTTAACTAACAATGTCTCATTCAGAAACATTGTTAGTGTGTGTACCCAGTTACAGTGCCGCCCCATCAGAGCCAAGCGCCATAGGCAGCTGACTAAAGCTACCTAAAGGTGACGCTGGTCCTGCTTTCCCCCAAAATAATCCAGATAAAATCAAGTTTATGTTAAAGCCAACAGATGATCTCCATCTTATGGATGATTTGTAAATCCCTGAGGGTAAAAGGTAATAGCAATTTTGAAAGTAATGCGAAAAAAAGCTTTACTGTACAATTACTATCTATAATGAAAACTAGAGTAAAACGATTATACTTATTTAATGCTTCTTTTGTTGATTACATATATATTTTTCATGCATGTATAATTCTTCTTGAAACACCATTTAGAGCATTTCCATCTGAATAACAACGTCTATTTAAATTTATAGCTGACTGCATGAGTCGTATATTTCCGTCAAAGAGTACAGTATTTTGAATCTAGCTTCAGGGATACTTGCATTATAATAAATCTGCATTTTGCTAGAGAAACTAATGAAATACTAGCTGAAAACATTAAATGGCTTTCTGTCAGAGAATAAATGACATTACCTTCAGCACTGTGACAAATTAAGATAAGTGATTTTGAATCAGCAGATAAACAGGTGGCAAATTCCTATTTACTACATAAAAGATATTATGATGCATAAATAAAATTCATGCTTTAGGCTGCAAGCCTGATGATCTGCTGACCATGAAAACAGAAGTGTAAAATACTCATTTTTAAATGTAATTCAAATTGAAAGTCAGAAATAACAAACACATTTAATGGAGCATGGAAAAAACACAGGGGAGGATTACACAAGAAGGATCATAACAGTCCTCATTCGAGTAAAACACAAAATATTTTACCAAAATTATTCATTTTGATAAAAATGTAGTTATTAAAATAAAGAAATCATACCAGGAGTACAAAATCTAGCACTTCCCAATACAAATGTATTATAAAAAATAAAAATAATATCAACATCAGCAATTGCTTTTTCTTAAATGTTGCTTTGTAAAATTTAGTGTCTTCATGCAAAATTGTGCTGCGCAAAAGTTAGTGTCAAATACAAAAACATATTTTAGCCCCCAAGTGAGTACATATAATAAGCAAACTGTGTCAGGCAGTATATTTTTGGCAGCAGCAAAATGATCACTTTTGGAACTATTTGTAAATGTAAAATGTTCTTGAGACAAACATTTAAATTAGAGGTTTGTACCCTGTAGTTTTAACAGTTGCTAAACTGCTAAACGCTTATACTATTGGGGTCTAATTTTAAGCTGAACTTATGCCCAACTGTGGCCTATAAAAATCTGCTTTGTCACACTGTGCATGCACTGTAAAATGTGACGGGAAATATTTTAGATTGTGCTTTTTTTATTAAAAAGCTTTTTGAAGTTTAACAAACAAACATAAAACAAATCCCTAACTAAAAAAAATTGTCCAAAGGTAAAATAAAATTAATTAAAGTAATGCTTAACATTTACTCTACAGTTGCATGTTATTATTATTATTATTATTATTATTATTATTATTATTATTATTATTATTATCTTTTATTGAATATTTTTTATTGAAAAAGTATCTTTATTTTGTATAATGGTTATAAATAGCCAATGATGATGATGATGATGATAAAGGTACAAAAAACATAAGATACATTACATTCAAGTGTACACAGTACACTGTGAAACATAGTCATTCATACTTTTAGCACAATACAAGACATATTTATAAGATATGGTATCCTACACTATACATCAAGTACTGCACTAGCCATACAAAACTTAAATGACATAACAGATTCAAATAAGCAATGGATGTGATGGAACGGTAAGTGAGAGTGATAGGGGAGGAAATCACAAGTCCAAAGCTTTATTGATAGACAGACAAAAATATAGAGAAGGGTGCATAAATTAAGGCAAGACATTTAACAAAACTTCAAGCATTGATGCGGCAATGGGTTGGAGGGGGTAAGGGAGGGGGAGATAAATGCCCAAGGCTTTATTGAATAAACAGACATATAGGGAGAGAAGGAGAAGAGGGTGACAAAAAAACAATTATTTTCCTCTTCCTCAGAACTGTCAATGGTCAGCCTGTGACAGTCCTGGATTGCATTTTCTCCCTTTTTAAGATGAAGCGACTCCTGGCAAGCCATATAGCGTCCTTAAAACAGTTCATAAGGTGCCAGGCCACTTGGATTGCCCCAATAGTGTGGGTCCCAAGAAATAACAGGAAATAATCCATAAAATACTGTATGGTATGAAAGGCAAGTCCTGGGCACAATGTCCTTAAGTTTGTGTTCCAAGGCACTGAGCAGTGAGGCAGTCCCAAAAAATATGCTGTGCTGTTTCCCCTTCTGGTGATGCAGAAGGGGCAGTGAACATATCTGCACAGGTTCCGGGAGTGCATGAATGTCCTTTATGCCTATTTGTCAGCCTCTAAGAGGCCACATTCTCCCATACATGTTTTGCAATAGCAGCAGGGAGCCCTGGAACAGACTCTATAATGTCTTTGGTTCTGATGAGCAGTTTTTGGCTTCCACAAGTCTGGTTTAAATTAACATAGTTGATGAGGTTGAAAAAAGACACCAGTCCATCAAGTTCAACCTATTTTGGATCTCCTGCCATCCTGCACTTATATTTGAAATTGATCCAGAGTAAGCAACCGCCAATCTGTTTCAATTGTGAAAATACCCCAGACTCAATAATGCAGTCCTATTTTTACCCTATATCCACTACTATCCTACATTTTAATTAACGGTTGTAACCCTGGATACACCTTTCCACTACAAATTTGTCTAACCCTTTCTTAAACATATCTATTGAATCTGCCATCACAACCTTCCCTGGCAATGAATTCCATATCTTGACTGCCCTTACTGTAAAGAACCCCTTCCTTTGCTGGTTGTGAAATTTCCTCTCCTCTAACCTTAGGGGGTGACCACGTGTCCTGTGTATAGTCCTTGGGGTAAAAAGTTCCCCTGAAAGTTCTCTGTATTGACCCCTAATGTATTTGTACATAGTAATCATATCTCCCCTTAGATGCCTCTTTTCTAAAGTAAACATGCTTAACCTGTCTAACCTTTCCTCATAACTTAATGACTGCATACCCTTTATCAATTTTGTCGCCCTTCTCTGAACCCTTTCTAGTTCCAAATTATCTTTTTAATAGAGTGGTGCCCAGAACTGTACTGCATATTCAAGATGAGGTCTTACCAACGATTTATACAGTGGCAAAATTACACTGTCTTCCCTTGCATCTATGCCCCTTTTTATGCATGCCAATACTTTATTTGCCCTTGCAGCTGCTGCTTGACATTGAGCACTATTGCTAAGTCTATTGTCTACGAGCACTTCCAATTCCTTTTCCATTATAGATTCTCCTAAATTAATTCCATTTAATTTATAGATTGCGTTCTTGTTTTTGATCCCTGAATGCATAACCTTACATTTGTCTGTGTTAAACCTCATATTCCATTTGGCCACCCAATCATCCAGTTTATTTAAGTCCCTCTGTAGAGAAGCTACATCTTGCTCTGATTTTATTACCTTACAGAGTTTAGTGTCATCTGCAAAAATTGAAACTTTACTCTCTAAACCATCACCAAGGTCATTAATGAATATATTAAAAAGGAGTGGCCCCAGCACGGAACCTTGAGGTACTCCACTTAAGACTTTTGACCAATTAGATAATGTTCCATTTATCACAATTTTCTGTTCCCTATTCTCTAACCAGTTTTCGATCCAAGTACAAATGTTGATTCCTAGACCCAGTTCCCTAATTTTGTAAACCAACCTCTTGTGTGGCACTGTATCAAAGGCCTTTGCAAAATCTAAGTAGACCACATCTACTGTGCTGCCCTGGTCTAAGTTTCCACTAACTTCCTCGTAGAAACTAATTAGATTAGTTTGACATGATCTATCCCTCACAAATCCATGTTGATTCCCACTAATAATTTCATGGCGTACCACGCAATCCTGAATACTATCCCTTAAAATACCTTCCAGTAGTTTCTCCACTATTGATGCCAGGTCTATAATTCCCTGGTTGTGATCTCGTCCCCTTTTAAAACAACGGCACCAAATCTGCTATTCGCCAATCCCTTGGTACTGAGCCTGATGAGATTGAATCTCTGAAAATTAAGAATAGCGGTCTAGCTATTTCCGAGTTTAACTCCATTCCACTTCATTTCCATTTTTATGTATTCCTTTTACCATTTGTTCCTCTCTGGTAAATACTGAAGAAAAGAAAGTGTTTAATACTTTTGCTTTTTCCCTAGTATCATTTATCAATTCACCCATCTTACTTCTTAGGGGACCTATATTATCTTTTTTAATCCTTTTGCCATTTATATACTTAAAAAACTTTTTGGGGTTTGTCTTACTTCCTTTTGCAACGTGCCTTTCATTTTCTAATTTAGGCAATCGAATTTCCTTTTTGCATGTTTTATTACATTCCTTGTACCTACGGAAGGACTCCTCGGACCCTTCAGACTTAAACAATTTAAATGCAAGCTTCTTCCTTTGCATTTCTTCCCTTACCTTTTTATTTAGCCACATTGGTTTAGACTTAATTCTTTTACATTTGTTTTCCATAGAAATGAACTTATACGTGTATGTTTCCAACAACATTTTAAAGACATCCCACTTTTCTTCCGTATTGTTTCCTTCAAAGGCTTTGTCACAGTCTATGCTCTTTATAGACTTTTTTAGCATATTAAAATTTGCCTTTCTAAAGTTTAAAGTCCTAGTTGATCACTTATACCGTTGCTTCTGGAAACTAATTTCAAATGAGACCATATTATGATCACTGTTTCTTGTTGATAGAAGTCTTCTTTGCTTCAGCCAGGAGGGCCCCATATTTGTAAAATCCATGATTCTTCTTGCTTCATTGAAGAAAAAAAAGAACAGCTGGACCGCCGCAAACAGCTTCTACTAGGTAGAAGCTCGGATATGCAATGAGCTTAGCTCATTGCGCTAAGTCTATCTATACTATAAATCTCCATAAGCAAACTCTCCTGAGTTTGCTTAATCGCAGCTTCATACATTTGAGACTTGTATAGCCAAAGTTACAAACAGTCAGGAGTTTTATCTCTGTCGATTTTGGAAATAGCGAATTTGACAGAAGCACAACTCTGGCGATTTTACATGACATCTCAGCTTCATACATCTGCGAGTTTCAACTCTCCCGAGAAAATCGCTGGATTTGCAAAATCGCACCTTGATACATTTACCCCAAGGAGGAGAGTTATACCTGCTGTATTCAAGTTTTTTTTAAATTTTATTCCAACCTAATAGCAAATGTGTATTTAGTTATCAAAACAAAAGCTTAAAAAAACATACCATGCCAATTTGTTGGTTGTGCATTTATAACCTGTATATGTGAGTAAAACCCAATAAAAATTAAATTAAAAACAAAAAAAAATAATATTGGGTGTAAGTGTATCTGATGTATGCCTGACGTAAACCTGGCACAAACGCTATAGGTGCAGAGCTGCACACATTTTGCAATTCGTCCAACTTTTGCATATTCACGTTTCTTTTGGATACTCATTTTACATCTATGAATTTTTGGCACAATTGTGGTCAAACTCAGCTAGTTTTAAGCTAAAACAAGTCTTAACAGTCTGAAAAAATATTGGCCACATAATAACAACATGTACTGTAATGTAAATTCAAATTTAAATATATAGTGCAAAATAATTGAACCAAAAATGTCCATCATTCTACAGAACAAAAATTCTTACATAGCATATAGTCTATATCACAGCACATAGGGGCAGTTTTGAAACTTTCATTAGGGGATGCTATCTGTCCCATACATCATAGAAGCTTCGTAAGCTTACAATTTCCTTTTAACTCTACAGATAGTCTTGCACTCTCCAACAATATTTCTTAACAATGAGACAAGGAAGCATAATGTTTTATCGAAGGCATGAATTTTTATAGAAGCTAAATAGAAGAGCAGTTTTGCTAGGTTGTAACTGAGGATGAGCAGAGATGGATGCTATCTGTTCCTATAGTATATCACACAGAACTATATTTACTGAGGGCTTACAGCAAACATACACTGTATGCACTTAATGTACTGTATTATCACAGATAATATCCAAAAAGTACACAACAAATATAATTTAATGCACTTTCTTGCCATCCATGTATGTGTTATCTTTGTATAATCAATCGATTTATAAACCCTACATGCATTAAACTTCTTTATTTTAAAAATAAAAACTGGAACCCTCATGAAAAATGCTCCACCTGCATTCTAGAAAAATAAGCATTCAGAGGTATTTTTTCCAGTGAAAAAGCAGATCTCTGTAGACATGAAATACTAACAAAACATTTGCATTATAATGTACATATAAGTTGTATATGCAAGGACGTTGCCATAGAAAAGAAGAGAGATGGAGGGTTTTTTTTAGAATGTGGCATCATACCCTTTTGGTATTTAAAGTCAAGATCAGTGGGTTTTGATCTGTGCTCTCTATTTTTAGGATTGTGTGAGTGCTCTGTTTTATGCTTTGCTTTGCTTTGCATCTCATGCTTCTATTAGGCCCAGCTCCTGTTGACGATAGCTACATAGTTAGATACAGCATACAGTTGCTTGTGTTGAAAAAGGAAAGATATCTATTAAGTAGGGGTGTGCACCGGACACTTTTGGGGTTTTGGGTTTTGGGTTTTGGGTTCTGATTAGCTTGAGGTTTTGGGTTCTGATTTGTTTTGCCAAAACACCCCACGAAAGGTTTTGGTTCTGATTTTGGGTTTTGGGTACTGATTTTTTTTTTAAAAAGCATAAAAAGTGCTAAAATCCATATTTTTTGTTTTTTTTTCACTCCTACACTATTATTAAGCTCAATAACATTCATTTCCACTAATTTCTAGTCTATTCTGAACACCACACACCTCACAATATTGTTTTTAGTCCAAAAGGTTGCACTGAGGTAGCTGGATGTCTAAGATAAGCTACACAAGTGGGCGGCACAAACACGTGGCCCATCTAGGAGTGGCACTGCAGTGGCAGACAGGATGGCAGTTTGCAAGAGTTTGCTAGAGGTGCAAGATGGAATTGTCCTTGGGCCCTCCCACCCACCCTGATGTTGTTGAAATAGGACATTCGCACTTTACCAAACCAATCAGGAACAGTGAACGTAGTTTAATCTCTGGTACTAATATTTCTGGACTGCAGGAACAGTGAACGTAGTTTCATCTCTGGTACTAATATTTCTGGACTGCAGGAACAGTGAACGTAGTTTAAGCTCTGGTATTAATATTTCTGGACTGCAGGAACAGTGAATGTAGTTTAATCTCTGGTACTAATATTTCTGGACTGCAGAAACAGTGAACGTAGTTTAATCTCTGGTACTAATATTTCTGGACTGCAGAAACAGTGAACGTAGTTTAATCTCTGGTACTAATATTTCTGGACTGCAGGAACAGTGAACGTAGTTTAATCTCTGGTACTAATATTTCTGGACTGCAGGACTATCTCTGATCGAGATTGTGGAGGAAATTGACGAGGAGGGTGTTCCTGGTGTGGATACAACAGGACCAAGGCATTTAGGTGTCCCTGGACTGCTGACGGTCCTAGCCACAGGTCCTGAACTAAACACTGAATTATGAAGGTTCTACAGGTGACGTATAAGGTAGGTTGTCCCTAGGTGGCCAAGATCCTTACTTCTGCTTATTTGAGCTTTACATAAGGTGCATATGGCCATACATTTGTTGTCCGGCTTGGGATAGAAATAACTCCAGACCGAAGAGGTGCATTTTTTGGTCTTCTGTCCAGGCATGATGATGGGCTTTTTCATCCCATGGACAACAACTGTTTCCCCCCCTGGTGCCTCATTTAAGATAACCACATCAGCATCCTCCTCGTCAAGTTCCTCCTCAGCGCCAGCTACATCAATATCTTCCTCCCGGTGTACAACATTCACACCTTCATTAGCCAAATCTGTAACTGGACTGTGGGTGATCCTTCCAGCATATGCAGAGGGCGTGCTGCAAATGGTGGAAGGAGCCACCTTTTCCCGTACAGTGATGGGAAGGTTAGGCTTTGCAACCATCAACACCCTTGGACTCGCCTTGGGGATTTGTGATGTCATCTGTTTAGAAGGCAGAGTTGTTTGCTGTGTTGTTGATGACAGCTTAACTCTCTTAATTTTTTTGGAGGGGGGGAGGAGGAGGGCTTAGATCCTTGGGTGAAGTTGAACCACTTGTCCTGAACACGGGCCAGGGCCTAAGCCGTTCCTTGCCACTCCGTGTCGTAAATGGGATATTGGCAAGTTTACGTTTCTCCTCAGATGTTTTTAATTTCCTTTTTTTGCCAATTTTAGTGAACTTTGGGTTTTTGGATTTTACATGCCCTCTACTAGGAGATTGGGCATCGGCCTTGGCAGACAACGTTGATGGCATTTCATCGTCTATGTCATGACTAGTGGCAGCAGCTTCAGCATTAGGAGGAAGTGAGTCTTGATCTTTCCCTACTTTATCCTCCAAATTTTTGTACTCCATTATAGTTTAATCTCTGGTACTAATATTTCTGGACTGCAAGAACAGTGAACGTATTTTAATTTTGCAGTACTAATATTTCTGGACTGCAAGAACAGTGAACGTAGGTAAATTTTGCAGTACTAATATTTCTGGACTGCAAGAACAGTGAGCGTAGGTAAATATTGCAGTACTAATATTTCTGGACTGCAAGAACAGTGAACATATGTTAATTTTGCAGTACTAATATTTCTGGAATGCAAGAACAGTGAACGTAGGTAAATATTGCAGTACTAATATTTCTGGACTGCAAGAACAGTGAACGTAGGTAAATATTGCAGTACTAATATTTCTGGACTGCAAGAATATATTGCACTAGAATTTTTTTTATACTTTTTAAATAATTTTTTTATATTTTTTTATTATTTTTTTGTTATTTTTTTTTTATTTTATTATGATTTTTGAAAAATTTTAAAACAACTATGGACTTTGCAGAACAAAGCACAGGACACAGCACCACGGGACTCAGCAGGACAGAGCACTGGCCAAAGCACCACTGGACGCAGCAGGACAGAGGACAGGACAAAAGCACCACTGGATTGATCAGCAGGACAGAGCACAGGACAAACTAACCACTGGATTAAGCAAGACAGAGTCACAGGACACAGGAGCACCACTAAACTACAACCTCCCTCTTCCCTGATCTGAGCCTGAGTGAAGATGGCGGCCGCAAGCGGCGAATTTATGCAATCCGAGTCTCGCGAGATCTGACGCGAGACTTGGACGTCATAGCCTCGGTTTGTTTTTTTTGGCTGCCGGAAATACCAGAACAGTGCTCGGATCCCGTCAGTTCCGCACTGTTCGGGTGGGCTCGGATTAGCGCAATCCGAGCCCGCTCATCTCTACTATTAGGTTCAACCTTTGATCATTAAATCAAAGTTAATTCAGAGGAAGGCAAAAAAAACTCTATAAAGAATTGTCCAATTTGCCTTAAGAGGGTAAAATATAAACATACTATACTGTGTTATTAATTGCAGTAGTCCTATATATTCTATTTTGTTAGGAAAATGTCCAATTCTTTCTTACATTTTTCTAAAGTATCTGTCAATACCAGTTCTTGTTTGAGAGTATTCTACAAGCAGCAATGAGTAGCATTTTGTCCTATGTGGGAACCTTAAACTAAATAGGTTGCCACATAGTTTCCTGTATGGGCTATTATATATACACTTTATGGACAAAAGTATTCAGACACTTGGCCATTACACCAACAGGGACTGTAATGACATTGCATTCAAATACATATGCTTTAATATGGAGTTGGCCCCACTTTTGCAGCAATCATAGCTTCCATTCTTCTTGGAAGACTTTCCACAAGATGTTGGAGTGTTTCTGTGGGAGTTTGTGCCCATTCATTCTGCAGAGCATTTATCAGGTTATGCACTGATGTTGAATGAGAAGGCCTGGCTCGCAATCTCCATTTCAGTTCATCCCAAAGATGTTCGAAGGGGTTGAGGTCAGAGATCTGTGCAGGCCAGTCAAGTACTTACACACCAAACTCATCAAACGATGTCTTTGTAGTCCTTGCTTTGTGCACTGGGGCACAGTCATGTTGGAATAGAAAAGTGCCTTCCCTAAACTGTTGCCACAAAGTTGAAAGCATAGCATTGTCCAAAATGACTTGGTATGCTGAAGCATTAAGATTTCCCTTCACTGGAGATAAGAGGCCTAGCCTAAAACTTGAAAAACAGCCCCATACCATTATCCCTCCTCCACCAAACTTCACAGTTGGCATAATGCATTCAGGCGGGTAACTTTCTCCCGGTATCTGCCAATCCCAGGCTCGCCCATCTGACTGCTAAACAGAGAAGCTTGATTCATCACTCCACAGAACACGTTTCCACTGCTCCACAGTCCATCTGACACTTGGAATTGGTCTTGGTTATGTGAGGCTTGCATGCAACTGCTCAGCCATGGAAACTCATTTCAATAAGCTACCGCCACACAGCTTTTGTGCTTACATTAATTCCCGGCCATGGCCTTATCTGTGGGGAGTTTGTATGTTTTCCCCGCGTTTGCGTGGGTTTCCTCCGGGTACTCCGGTTTCCTCCCACACTTCAAAAACATACTAGTAGGCTGCTATCAAATTGACCCTAATCTCTCTCTCTCTCTGTCTGTGTATGTGTGTGTTAGAGAATTTAGACGGTAAGTTCCAATGGGGCAGGGACGGATGTGAATGAGTTCTTTGTGCAGCGATTCGGAATTAGTGGCGCTATATAAATAAATGGTTGTGATGATGATGATTTCATTAAGCAACTGCCGCACAGTTATTGTGCTTACATTAATGCCAGTGGAAGTTCGGAACTCCTCAGCTATGGACTTTTATGCACCATGCAGTCGTTCATCCCACTCTGTGATTTTAGATGGTCTTCCGCATGGTGGCTGAATTGCTGTTGTTCCTAAACGCCTCCCCTTTCTAATAATATCACTTACAGTTGACTGTGTAATACCCAGCAGGGATGAAATTTCACGAACCGTGGCATGCTATCACAGTACCACGCTTCAAGTCACTGAGCTCTTCAGAAAAGAACAGAAAACAGTCCTGGGAACAGTAAGTAAATACGTGACACCAAGTTTCCCTAAAAATAAAATTTGTTAAAGGGTTTGGTGACTAACAGTTAAACCCCTGGTAGTGCCTGTGATTTATTGTATGTTACAATTTGTGTTAACATCTTGGGTCTGATGCTGAGTTGTACGTACACCTGTTTGCATCGCATAAAATTTATACTGCAAATTTATATTGCGTATAATAGGATACTATATGCGCATTGTCGTGAACAGAGAGAACATACAGTTATTTATAACGGTTAACCCATCACGTAATTGTGGGGAATAAGGGATAACCCATAACTGCAGTGTAAATATTTTATATCAAATTAATCCATTGATAATTTGAGCTATTAAAGTGTAAAATGTGAAGACAGAAAGTCTGATTTGATAGGAGTGTTACCTGTGGCAGCTTCAAAGGAGTTTGGCACCTGGGGTAGGAAGAGGTGTGGAAGTGTCTTTAAAAGGCTGAGACCAGGTACAGCAAATTGTCAGACTTTAGGAAATCAATTCACATTGATAAGCTGTCCATCTTCCAAGCCAATTTCTCTTGGCCAGAATATACCACAAATCTGTAAATTATGCTCTGAATTTAATTCCTTTTATTTTAAACTGTGTCTGCTTGTGTATGTTATGTCAATCTATTAATTGTTTATTCATTATTTATTATATCTGAATGCCCTGTACTTTTGTATATTAAATCTATAATTTAATATGTTGCATCCTCGATACTCTAACAAGTCCATTACCCGGTTAAGAAGAAATAGCTTGACCAAGTTAACCCTTTGAATGCCAGTGTGTGATTTGTTGATATATTTCATTAACAAGCTTAGTGTGTGCTTGCATTTACATTTGTGCAACAGTTTAGACGTGTGAAGAGTTAACCCTTTGTTCACTGGTGTGGGTCTTGCTACTCTGAGCAGCTAGAAGCCTTGTGTGCCAGTGTGGGACAGTATATTGGGGTCCTATTGCCCGTATTCAATCTGCTCTACATGTGTGTGTGTGTGTTTGTGTCAGTCCTCCCTCCCTGCCTTCCTTCTGTGTCGCTGGGATCCTTCTTTCTGGCCTCCGTCTGACAAGTCACATGACCGATTGCCGTCCCATGCGTGCAGCTTCCAGAGAGAGAGAGGAGTCTCCTACACAGCTCTACTGAATGAAGGTAAGTGCGAGAGAAGGGGAGAGGGGTTATTTTATTAATGTAGTAAGAGAGGGGTGCTGGATTTGTATTAATATAATGACGTGACGTGGTTTGTCTTACTGTAATGAGGGGAGGGGGGATTTGTCTTACAGTAATGAAGGAAGAAGGGGTTATTTTTAAAGTAATGAGGGAAGTTTTTTTATGTAATTAGGGAAGAGGAGGGGTATGTGTATGAATCTAATAAGGTGAGGGGTGATTTGTCATACTGTAATGAGGGGAGGGGAGTGGGTTTTTCTTAATGTAGCGAGAGGTGACCTATTAATTAAATGGTTGACTGTGGGTCGGGAATAAGTTTGGGGAGAAGGAGGGCTATTTATTAAATGTGAATATGAATTATTTAATGCTGGGGATGGTTGTGGGAAATGGTTATATTTATTAAATGTAAATGTTATTCATTTATTGCTGGGGCTGTTTGGAGGGAGGGAAATAGGTTAATTTATTTAATGGCAGTACTATTAATTTAATGTCAGGGCTGGTTGGAGTGAAAGGATCTATTTATCAAATGCTAATACATTAATATATTTTAATGTTGGTGCCTCATTATTAAATGTGGGTGCTATTGATTTAATGCTGGGGGTGGCTGGAGTTTTCTAAATTACATGTATATTTTTTTTTCCAAATAGGGGCCCCAACAATCCAGGATCTAGACAAGCAGCAACTAAAGACACCAGCAGCCACAGGTTGTGAAAGTGACAAGAATAGGTAGGAGAGAGCAGGACAATCTGCCAACTGTCCTAAATTTGGTGGGGCAGTCCCGAGTTTGGATGACTGTCTTAATTAGTCAGGATTTTGTCCAACTGCAAGGACAGTTGGAAGGTATGTCCCTCTTTACATCGTACTGCTCGTGAAGGCAAAGCTGTGTGCATCTAACAGTAGTGCACACAGTATTGCCTGTGTATTTGTCTAAAATGATAACCATACAACATCATAGGGGCCCCAAGCTTAAGTGCCCCGGGGCCACTAGAGGCTTTATTCAGCTCTATATATATATATATATATATATATATATATATATATATATATACACATACACATATCACCTTGCTCTCTGGTCTGCCCCTGCCGAAGTGTACCTTGAAATGTCCTTTTTCCCAAAAGTTGCAAAATGAGTTCCAGTAGCAGCATGTAATACAAACCACAGCCTAGCCAGTACATGCCAAATTACTTGGAGTAACAGAGCTTGCGGGGAGGTCACCTACAACTTGGTAAACCCATCCCCACCCTGGAAAGCTCACCCAGACTGGTGCTAGTTGTCACTTTTACTGGAGATCCTATACAGGACTGGTGCTGGAATCTCCAGCGCCCCCCTGCCAGATCCTGCAAATACACAGTGAATCTCCTTTGGGAATTTACTCTGCATATTCTGCTCCCACACACAGCTGTGATTATTCTGATCCATGCCCCTATGCACTCCGGCGAATACAAGGAACATTTTGCCAGCGCCCAAAAAAATTATTTTTCGACACAAGCGGGCTGGCGGCTGATATGAGTTCCAATATCAGCATTTGGAGTGCTGTGGCTTCTGCACTGTGCTTTTAGACAACTGTGATACAACTGTTATGCAAAGGGGGGGAGAAGAATCTGTATTTCCTATTCCTGAGCTAAATGTTCATGTATGAGCTGTAATATTTGTGGGTCATTATATTCTTGTAAAAACATTATATAAATTATTGAATACATTGCTTCATTCCACTCTGTTAGATGCTTTTACGTGTTACTGGTGAAAAAATGCACATTTTAACGATAAAAAGAATTTCTGCAAATTAGACATATAGAAATAAACTTATAAATACACAATTATATTAACAGTATAAACAAAATATTGTTAATATGGAGCGCTACTCTTCATATCTCATCTTGGTAGTGGTGTCCTCTGTAATCTAGCAAGGACAGGAAGTGGGGCAGCCTCCAGCCATCCGCATCGCACTATTGAACATGCCCAGACAGGAAGTTCGGCTCTCAGCAGTTTCTTCCAAGTGACAATTGAACTGTTAAAGACGTTATAACTAAATCTGCATCTTTTTACTGTAAACTTACTTCTATATAGATATATAAAGTGAGTGGAGACACAACAATATATATGAGCAACCTGATCTATGACATTGCCCACAATATAAACTTACTATCATCTGCATATATAAATGTATTATAATAGTGTTAAGTACATTTACTGGATAAGCTTGTCATGCTGCCCATCTGTTGCAGTCAGTATCAACAGTAAGCAACTGTATTTATGTATATATCATCTGTTACAACAAGTTCTGAAATAAAACCAACAAATTGGTTAAATCTAAAAGCTTCCTGTGGTTTATCATCTACCACCAACGCCGCTGACACCTATTACATATAATAGTGCCCTGGTAATAGGTTTCATGCCAATAAACATAAATGGGATCAAACCTTTCAACTTCAATGCAATATCTATCGCAATTGGCCAGGGGATTTTGCAGCAGAGGGGTGGACCTGGTCAAATAAGAAGAATTGTTGGATGTAAGTGTCATGTGATCTGCTCACATCCTAACTTGAGACACCCTCTTTAGCCAGTTAAGTCCTATGGCAAATTGAGATAAATATCGCGATGCAGCCTGAGGTTTTCATCCCTTTTGAAATAATATGAACATTTTGATTCTTTATAATCTTTTAGATATATTGTAATGTAATATGTGCATGGACTGTTTTATTGATAAATTTTAAATATATTAACAGAAACAAACATTCAGCACTCTGCTTGCAAATGCACAAGGAAAATGTAATGACTTCACATTAGGAAATCAAATGAAGAATTTATCAAAAGATATTACAAGGAAGCAGCAATGAAATCTAGATAAATAACCAAAACAACTAAGTTAATGAGTTACCTTTGCAGTCTGAAAGAATGATGCTGAAAATAGGAAATAAATTATACAATTATTCACATTGCCTGTAATAACAAGAACAACTTCATGTTATTTTCATCTTGCAACATTGACCGGTTTTTATTGACTGTAATCATGTAACCCATTGCAAATAAATTGCTTTGCTTTGTGTGATAAAAATCATGATCCATTGCCTATGGCAATCTGCTGCTTGTGCTAATTTCAAAACAATTGCAAAGTTTGCAGTTTGGTTGGATGAATTCTAGCTAATTAGATCATTTAACAAAATAAATTCTATTCATGGAGCATACCGTATGTGTAATTATATTACTGCTTTCAACGTATATTGTTAATGTAGGAATGCAATGGTGATCTCTTAAAAAATGTGATTCAGATATATAGTAAAAAAGGATTAATTAATATATTCCATTACAATTTTTAGGTGTGTCTTGCCGAGCAAAGTCCCAATTTGTTCTGTAAGTGGAGGATTGTTGCTTCATGCATTACTATCACTAGAATCCCAGATGCCTTGGAGCCCAGTGTCGTGGTCTGGAACGAAAACTTAATTCAGATATAATTAATGGAAGAAATTCTGTGATTATCTCTTCACTCAGTAATTTGGAACTCCTCTCTCTAAAACTAATTTAAAAGAGTGTAAAATGAAAAACAGTATACCCTGTCTGAGAGGTCTAGTGAAGCATGTATAAAGGGTTATTGTTAAAGAAGAAATCCATGGAGACATTTTTTTGTAACTTCTTCCCTAAACTCGGAGAAAGACGACGGTCCATGGGTTTGGTCCTCACCATTTATGAGATACTTACTTTGCAGTTATCTCACCAAAATTTTTCTGTTGGTCTCAGCAGTATTCTATCTTTTCAGCCACAGCAGGAGATTGGAATATCTCATGATTGACTAGCTCTGCTAGCTAGGTGGAGGGAGTTTCATTGTAAACAAAATAGCCTGAATTCATTTCTTCTTTATGTACATACAAGTTAGTTCTAATTGAGTTACGAACAAAAAAATGTGTGTCGGATGCCTCTAGACAGCTAGTTATACCTTTGATAAATATTACTGGATATATATAAAATTTGATCTGAGTAAGAATATTACTTCCCAAATGTTTTTGTGACATTTCATAGTATACTTTTTATACTGTAATATCTTGTAGTTGACAAGTAATGAAATATTTTCAAGGACTGGGATGGAGTGATAGTTTAATAACACCCACATCAAATACTCATGCCATTAATATAAAACACATATGAAGATCTAAAAATATACACAGATAAAATAAATTGTCACATGGAATGGCTGAAGCAGAATAAATAATATGAACTCAAACATGACAATATCACAGCCGTACGTGAATTAATATTTGTTGTCCTTTATTACTTTATTAAGTCTATATTTTAAAATCTATCTATAAAGCTATAATGAAGAATACGATCACATGGGAGTCTTTGAAACCCAAGAAGCGTGTAGCAGGTCAACAGGAGGTCAACTTACTGCAAAACTTTACACTTCTCTGCCAGAGGATTATGCATTTACCATATACTAGAGTTGTACATTAAATCCTTTTCATGCAGTTCATCTGGATAGCTGTAATGTAATATTTCAGCCTATTACCGGATTACTCAGCAGATGGAGAACGTAAAATGATTGGTGGTCACAGGAAACCTCCACATCATTTGTAAAATTAAAATCCCCATAATTAAAACAGATGAATTTTCAAAGGCTGCAGAATCAGATGACTGTAATTTAATTTTAAAATGGTCATTTTATTATTTAACACCTGTCATTCTGCCAGAAGAATCTGATTTTAAGTGTCCATTTAAAATTCATTTTAACTATCTTGGCTACAAAAAGTCATATACTTGATATATTTTCCATTTTTGTCAGAGAGTGATAGCAATGATCCATAGCAAGCCAACCTTTAGTTGTCAGTATCAAGAAAATAAAGGTTTGTGGCTTGAAAAGCATCCAAAATGCAACCTAGATTTATTTTACACTTACTTTCACTGGTAGTATAATGTTTATATGCGAATAACATCTGTTTCTATGAAAGTCTCCAGGGCATAATGATAATGGAATGCCCTATAACATAATTTACCCCATCCATAGAAGAAAGAAGAATATAAATAAATAAATAAATAAATATTATATTATATATAAATATTTGACTGCAAGAGCCAGGGTTTTTTTTGAAATTTTAGTCATTAATGTAGAAAATGCTGTAATATCCTAGTTATTAGTATAATAATAACAACAACAACAACAACAATAATAATAATAATAATAATAATAATAATAATAAAATCAGATGTACTGTGAGATGCAACTACACTGTATTATTTACTAGAGATAAGCGGTTTAGATTACTTGAAATCCGACAAAATCTGACGTTGGAGATCTGAGTGATACTGAATCAAATCCTTCCAAACTCTGATCTCAAAACGAGGCAAAACCACATTTCCATTTTTGTTTTGTTTTTTGACAATTTTTAGTTATGTCTTGCCGAGCAAAGTTCCAATTTGTTCAGTAAGTGGAGGATTGTTGCTTCATGCATTACTATCACTAGCATCCCAAATGCCCTGGAGTCCAGTGTTGTGACCTGGAACCAAACTAAATTCAGTCATAATTAAAGGGTGAACCAGAGACATAGTAAACAGTAGAATAATTATTGAAAAGCAGTTCCGCAGAGATTGGGCAGCTACAATCAATTGCTTTTAATATCAATATTTAAAAACACTTTACACATACTAGTGGCTACTGGTGGATGTTAAAGCATTTTATTGCATATATGTATGTATATATATATATATATAAATATATATATATATATATATATACTTATGAAAGTAACATCAGGGTTCTCTCTACCCCCACCCTTGGTCTTCATTCAATGCCTCCAACTCATCTCCTCTATAGTTCTTTACTTATCGAAGCCGTAGGAGCTGGTGCTTCTCCTCTATTCTTGGCTCTTTTTCACTGGTTTGTGATGTCATAATGTTACCTCTGCAACGCTTAAGGAAGTTGGGGATAGAGAAAAAAATTCTCTGCAGTGTTCACATCTGGTGGAAGATGCAGCTGGGTGCAGTTTAGCACCTGTATAGCGATGCACCCTGTACATTTATGCCTGGGAACAGCAATGGTGCCCTCCTCATCCTTGCGACCTGAGCGGCCGCATCACTCTAGTTAGTGCTGTGGTTCGGGGAGCACCTTGAGAGAGTGGGGGACCTGGGTCAATACCTCCTGGACCCACACCTTAATCTGGTTCTACCGGTCATGTCAACTAAACTGCCAGCTTTGGTACACCAGTTGTCTTAAACGAACACCCCAAAGCCAGAGGGCTACAGCAGTATGAATAAATAACTGGAGGTAATGGTTAGATATTGGAGAAGGAACCCACAAACGTACCCCATTAAAATGCTGGATAAAAAAACTACAATCTATTAAATCCTCCAATTTTTCCAGATTTAACTTAACATAATGATACACTTTTAACACCCATAAGAGCTTTCACAATAATCCTACCCATCCATATCACTCTACATGAAAACTGAAGTAGGCTCAAAAGTGATTGAATCTGCTTCAATGTAACCATACTAGAACATTCAAACATGTCCACAAAGCCTTGCAATTTAGCAACTTTGGCTTATAGTAACCTGCAACAACCTTCCCTAGAATCAATTACTACCCTTAAGTAAATAATTTCTCTATGGGACCTTCTGTTTTTTCACTGCTCTGGGTACACTCAGCACTGTAAATATAGCTTGAACTGCAAACGAACATCTTACCACATATCCCTGAATCCAGGTCCAACCAACAAAAATGTTTCCCAGTAGTGTGCCACACAATAATGCCCTATACCTGACACAATGCACCTGTGAAGAAAGGAGCGAAACCATTTAATATAAGCACATGACACCGCACCACCCTTGCGCAAGCATTTGTAAATATAAAACCCATCCTGAAGTTTTAAACTAAGTTTAAATGAATCTCACTGCACCCCGTTTTTTCAAGATTTCTAAGGCTTCCCCCCCCACAGAGGACATAAAACCTTGGACCGGGGGCGGCTAAACCTGACCATACATACACCCCTTATACTTGATTTCCCACAATACTTTTTCCTTCACTATATTAGGCATCTCCTGAGCTGTCTTTAAATTACGTGGTGAGCCAACCCAGATGTCTCCATGTATAATCAGCGTAAACCCTTCCAAAATTCTTAGATATAGAATTTGCGCCTACTTCTTTTTGGGGTATCACACCAATAATTTGGCAACCACACCAAGCACCACAAATCAACTAGCTTTATCAAGGGGACTGGACACTGAATGATTAGCTTGAGTCTGCTCAGTCCATTTATTGCAATCCTTCCTGTGGTATCCCCCACTACAACCAGCACAAGCATGCCTAAATCTGCAGATCAAACCTTTGCCACAATGTCCACTAATGAAAGTGAAACATTTTCCTCTGTATATATAGGGCGTGCTAGGCCTCCCTTGCTCTGCTCTGCTTCAAGAGGTCCATCCTTTTGTAAATACAGACCTAGATTGTATAACCTCCAGCCATTTTTCCATGTCCTTGCTCACAAAAGCAATAACACTACTCCTAGTTTTCTTTTTTAAAGACCTCATAATTCCTTTGGACTTCATGAACATGACCTTTGTCACAAACGCCCAGCCTGTCCTAGATATAGCAATCTGACTGGCTTTACCTTAGTCACTTTGCAATGAATACACCTTTTCTGCCACCACAAAGGATTTATTATGGTGTCCTTACGTTCACCAGAACCACTTATTAATGTTTCACACTTAAATCATATACACCTGTAGCATGAGCCCCCCTGGGCTTTGTAAGTTCAGAATCATGGAGAACACACTGTATTCAATTTATTTAATCTGAAAAATGCTTCCATGGCTTTGTTACAAAAATTAATAACAAGACATACAATATGTTGCACAAATAAGTTTCAATAAATAAAATAGGAAATAAAATCAGAGTCACTACTTACTAGTTAAGACCTGTGTGTGAGGGAACACAACTGAGAAATATGGGACATTTCAGTCTTGATAGACCCCCTCATGAAAATGCACACTTTATTTTCTAAAGCAGAAGATTTTAAAACTTTCTCCACATAGCTCTCACCCCCCACCTTTGGAGTTTAGCTGTTAATAAGAACAGATTGATCTCCCAGATGTTACAGGGCTTTCAAGGTGAGCTAGGAATGTCCTGAGCTCTGGAATGTTTACAGGACCTGATTTCTCACCTTTGCTCATTCGACTTGACTGGTCAGGTCCACATCCTCTGCATACCAAAAAAGAACTCCTCAGAGCTGCTTATCTATCTCTGGATAATTTCAAATGATTAAAGACACTTGCATAGGTTCAAACGCATGTCATTTAGGAAAGCACATGTTGAGATTACATTACAAGGTTACATAAAATATTCACATTGTCATACATGAATTCAACAGAAAATAACAATCAGTCATTAGATATACTACATAATCGTCACAACCTCAATCATGTACATATAGTTTATCTGCTCCTCAGGCTTGGTCTATAGCAGGATGAAAACACCAGCCTTCCATCCAGCCAGTTGACAAAACTTCTGTAGGCCTCTTCACCTATACCTCTACTCTAATTGAAAGGGCAACTGGAGCATGGGTACAGGTGGGCTGTGACATGAAGGAAACAATGGGGGCAGGAGTACATATTGGCTGTGACATGGAAGGAGCCAGCGGTGTCAGAAGGGGAACAACTGGGACATGGGTACTTGCCTGTGGCAAAATGGGGTACAGTGATTGCTGGAAGGTCACCACTGGGGCAAGGAGAATTGTGAGCAAAGGCATGAGGGGGTCCATGGCAAACTGAGTTACTACTATAGCGATAGCAGCACTGAAAGGAGTAAGCAAAACAGAAAATGGCATGTTTTGAAGAAAATGGAAGATGCTGGGGGGCACAGGCAAAGGGCAGGCAGCCATTGCAGAAGAGGTAGCTGGAGGGCTGGAGAAATTTGTAGTCAACTTTAATGAAGACACGGGGGATGGGGAGTCAACTCACACCTGCAACCGAGCTGAAATGAGTAACTGAAACGGGACAATTAGCGCTGCCTAAATGCTGCATACTGGAGGTTGCAGGAGGAAGGGGGGGGTGAGCCAAGGACACTACCTGAGAAAGAAAATGCTGAGGTGCCAATGTAATGGGGGGATGCGAATTGTGGTAGGGGAGCAGATGGTACCTCAATGAGGTATGGGGGACCCTATGGGCTTTTTGTTGCAGCATACTAACAAGAAGGATGCAAGTAAAGAAAAGAGGAATGGAAAATAAAAGAGGAAGGTAGAAGGCAAAAGGAGGAAATGCAGGGGGAAACGGGAAAAACCAAGGGAGAAAAAATAAAATTTATTGACAGAAGAAACTGAGAATAGAGGACAGAAAACTCAAAATAAACTATAAGGAGAATAAGCGGTTTAGCAAATTGTTTGAAAAAACACAGCAAATAGTACAGATTTTCACCGCAAGATTCTCCCACAGCAGCCTTTCAAATGACAATTTCCAGTCACTATAGGAAGAAACACCACTTAGTTTATATAACTTCCCCTTGTCTCAGACCATCTTTTTCGTGTTCTGTAAACTCTTCTTATTGGCACACAGACTAAAACCTTAATTATTGCATGGCCCACAATGCAGGATTAAAAACAACTCAATGTAATATAATGTATTCCAAATAATGTTCCTTTAATACTCCCCCTTCTTGCTATAGCAACAGTATAAAGACAAAATAAAAATATAAGTCCCTTAAACAAAGAAAGTTTAGTCTCCAAAACAGTACAGTATACTCGTGTAAGGATAAACTAAATTCCAAATTTTGATCTGCATTCAGGTGAATTTTAAATGTTTTTTGTAAAATTAACCATCCAATTAAATTTTTAGTGTGATCTTTTGTGACTTATATCGCACAACATTTTTGCTATTTATGGCAATCCTACAAATATTTTTCCAATAATGCTTTTCAGATTTTTGTTAATATTCAAATATTCATTGTAGCTATAACATATGTCGGTTAGGTACATTTCTAAAAGAAGGATGGATTTTTATTTTACATAAAAAGAAAAATTTATGTTAAAATAAAAAACTCAAAATTGTTACTATTGTTTAACATCAATTTCTACAACACATGAATCATCCGTTTACGAAAAGGTCATATTAAATCTATTTTTGAAAGATAAATGAAAACCACAATTTATTTTATAAGAACTCATCCCTAGTTTTAATTAATAAAAAATAACAGTTATATATTATTAGATAAAGTAAAGGTCATTTAAGAATGTGCAAAATGCCTTGTTATTTTGAAAAGTCTGCAGAGGTGGGGTAAAAAAATATCATCACCTGATGGGAGTAGCTGGACAGTGGAGAGCGTTTTGAGCTAAATGCAGGTTTGGTGATTGACTGTGTCTTGAATTGCAAATGCATGTAGAAATGAGAATTTGGTTTATATGACAAAATATATAAATGTTTGATTCCTTGGAAAATGTATCCATTCTTCTTTCTTTACTACATTTTTTGAAAAAGCCAATGACAGTAGAGGTGGAACTAGCGAACTCTGGGCCCCAGTGCAGGGAAGTGTGGAGGAGGAAACTGGGGCCCACAGCTCGCTATTTCCTCATGCAGCATGCCCCATTATCTCCATGGGCCCCGTAGCAAATCACCTGCTGCACCAATGGTAGTTCCACCACTGAATTACAGTGCTAACTATTTAGAGAAAGTATGATGGATGGAACTCTAACATAGTTAAAGTCTTCCATGGCAAAGATAGAGCGAGACAAAAACCTTCAAATGATAGAAAATAACCACACCACACAGACTAAAACCTTCAAATGATAGAAAATAACCACACCCTGATTGGTGAATGGCTGAAACTAGCAATCTGATAGCTGACTGAATAGGTATGACAGCATCCCAGCACAGGCAAGTAATTATTTTGTGTTGCCATGGGTGTGCATTTTGTCATTAACAGAAATTAGGGGTGGTGGGTCTCTATTATAAAACCTCAATAGATTTCAGATTGATTTTAGGATCTGTATTTTATAGGGGCCATTATACTGTACAGTCATGGCCAAAAGTTTTGAGAATGACACAAATATTATTTTTCACAAAGTCTGCTACCTCAGTTTTTATGATGCAATTTGCATATACTAAAGAATGTCATGAAGAGTGATTAGATGATTTGCAAATAATTTCAAAGTCCCTCTTTGCCATAACAATGAACTTTATCCCAAAAACAACATTTCCACTGCATTTCAGCCCTGCCACAAAAGGACCAGCTGACATTAGGACAGTGATTCTCTCATTAGCACAGGTGAGAGTTTTGACGAGGACAAGGCTGGAAATCATTCTGTCATGCTGATTGAGTTAGAATAACAGACTGGAAGCTTTAAAAGGAGGGTGGTGCTTGAAATCATTGTTCTTCCTATGTTAACCACAAAAAGGGCTTTAGTTCAATAGTTGTGAAGAAGGCTTCAGGGTGCCCAAGATCGTCCAGCAAGCGCTAGGACCGTCTCCTAAAGTTGATTCAGCTGCAGGATCGGGGCACCACCACTGCAGAGCTTGCTCAGGAATGGTAGCAGGCAGGTATGGGTGCATCTGCATGCACAGTGAGATGAAGATTTTTGGAGGATGGCCTGGTATCAAGAAGGCCAGCAAAAAAAGCCACTTCTCTCCAGGAAAAACATCAGGGACAGTCTGATATTCTGTGAAAGGTACAGGGATTGGACTACTGAGAACTGGGATAAAGTAATTTTCTATGATGAATCTGCTTTCAGATTGTTTTGGGCATCTGGAAAATTACTTGTCCAGAGATGAAAAGGTGAGCGCTATCATCAGTCCTGTGTCATGCCAACAGTAAAGCATCCTGAGACCATTCATGTGTGGGGTTGTTTTTCAGCCAAGGGAGTGGGCTCACTCACAATTTTGCCTAAGAACACAGCCATGAATAAAGAATGGTACCAAAACGTCCTCCAAGAGCAACTTCTCCCAACCATCCAATAACAGTTTGGTGATGAACAATGCCTTTTCAGCATGATGGAGCACCTTGCCATAAGGCAAAAGTGATTACTAAGTGGCTGTCACACACCGGACTCCCGCTGCCTCCCCGGGAGCCGGCGGGTGTACCCGCTAACTACAGAGGCCATCCCCACCAAGACCCGCTATTTCTTCACTTACCTGGTCCACGCTGCTGCAGCTCTCCAGCGCTGTCTCTCCCCTTCTTCCGTTCAGCGCTCAGTGGTTCTGCGCATGCGCAGAACCGTCTAACTGCTTTATGTGTTCTCACTGCCCTCTATTGGCTGTTCAATTGGAACTGCACTATATCTACTTCCTCTGACCAGAACTCAATGCTGGTTCTTTCAGTCAATCCCTGACTTTAAGATTGGAAACAGCTCCTGTGTCTTTGCTATTCCCTCAAGCTTCCAAGCTACGTCTCTCCGGGGAACTCACCTCCAGGTGACTACGCTGCTAGCATTCCGGTAAAGCACTTCCAAGTGGCGACACTATCTTTTCCTGCTAACCAGCTCCCTAGTGACTACTTCGCTGAACATCTCAGTTATATTTCCTCTCTCGAGTGACTACGCTGCCAAACCTCCCGCCTAAACACCGCTATCAAGTGACAGCGCTACTTCTACCTGATTCTACGCTCCGTCTGCTGTGTTCGCTGAGAACTTCTCCAGGGGACCGCGACCTGCAAGTGGAAGCCGCAAAAGCCCATATTCCCTTGCGGGAATCTCTGGTGAACACCTTTCACTTGTTAGACTCCGCGCCCCTCGCTGAAGTAACGTCAATCTCGGCTGAACTATCAGGATCCAGTTGAAGTCTCTCTGGTAACGTGACACTAAGAACCAGCCATGTCAGATCCTGATAGAGAACCTTCCGCCAAGGACATGCTTCAACACCTGGTTGGAAGAGTGGAGCGTCAGGATGCAGTTCAGATGCAACTTCTGCAAGGTTTGCAAACTCTGGCATCCCGTTTAGACGCCTTACAGGAGACCCCGCCTCAGCCGGCTGCTCAACCACAAGCAGTCGAAGTCCCTGCTGCAGCCGCTTCCTCTCTGCGTTTGCCTACACCCTCCAAATTTGATGGTGATCCTACCTCTTGCCGAGGCTTTTTAAATCAGTGCTCCATTCAATTTGAGTTATTACCTCAGAATTTTCCTACTCCCAGGTCAAAAGTCGCTTATATGGTCTCCCTCCTATCCGGGAAAGCCCTGGCATGGGCCTCGCCTCTTTGGGAACGTAATGACAATCTTCTCAATGATGTTTCCGCCTTCACTTCGGCATTCAGGAGGATTTTTGATGAGCCGGGACGAGTGACGTCCGCTGCTACTAGCATCCTAAGACTACGTCAAAATTCCCGTTCTGTGGCTCAATACGTTATTGAGTTTCAGACCCTAGCTTCCGAGCTCCAGTGGAACGATGAGGCTCTTGTTGCTGCCTTCTGGCAAGGGCTGTCAGATAAAATCAAGGATGCCCTCTCTTCTCAAGAATTGCCACCCACCTTAGATGCCCTAATTTCTCTCTGCAACCGGGTAGATCTTCGGCTTCGGGAAAGATCGTCCGAGAAAGACCTTCCTAGACGGTCTACCTTTCGTCTAGCTCCTCGTTTTCAACCACCTACATCTACGGATGAGCCTATGCAACTGGGGCGCTCCCGTTTATCTCCGGATGAAAGAGAGAGAAGAATGAAGAATAAACTATGCCTATATTGTGGAGATCCTGGTCACCTCCTGGCTTCATGTACCCGGCGTTCGGGAAACGACAAACCCTAGCCTGCACTGGAGAGGTCAGTCTAGGGACTCTTACTTCCTCTCCAACTTCTTTTCCAGATCTAACGTGTTCTTTCCCTGTCACCTTACATTTGCTTTCAGGGCCCCAGTCGTCCAAGGCCTTGTTGGATTCTGGAGCAGCCGGGAACTTTATGTCACAATCTCTGGTTACTAGGCTAGCGCTGCCCACTGTTCCGCTGAAAAAGCCCTTGGCTACTACGGGCATTGACGGTTCCCGTCTCCCTAATGGTAGTATTCTTAAATGAACAAAACCCATCTCCATGCAAGTTGGGGCTCTCCACTGGGAAAAGATTTCCTTTCTCGTTCTCCCACTAACCATCAGCCCAATCATCCTAGGTCTACCATGGCTTCATCTACATTCACCCCATCTGGATTGGCCTTCATCACAAATCATTGCGTGGGGTCCTGCCTGCTCTCGCCAATGCCTAACACCAGTCAAACCTCTCGGCTTCACACAGATTCCTTCAGAACCCACCACAGTTATGTTACTGCACCAGTATTCTTCCTTTTCGGATGTCTTCTCTAAAGCCTCCTCTGAGCGTCTACCACCCCATCGAGCTTGGGATTGCCCCATCGATCTCATTCCGGGGAAAACTCCTCCACGAGGTCGAGTCTATCCACTCTCACTGCCCGAGACAGAGGCTACTACACTCTACATCAAGGAAAATCTGCAACGTGGTTTCATCAGACCTTCCTCCTCACCCGCCGGGGCCGGGTTTTTCTTTGTGAAAAAAAAAGATGGAGCTCTCCGTCCGTGTATCGACTACAGAGGCCTGAACTCCATCACTATTAAAAACCGCTATCCCATTCCATTAATCACCGAACTCTTCGATCGCATTAAAGGTGCGAGAATCTTCACTAAACTCGATCTACGCGGAGCTTACAACCTGATCCGGATTCGCTCTGGGGATGAGTGGAAGACGGCTTTTAATACACGGGACGGCCATTACGAATATCTAGTGATGCCGTTTGGCTTATGTAACGCCCCAGCCGTTTTCCAGGGGTTTGTGAATGAAATCTTTCGCGATCTGCTATATTCCAATGTCGTAGTATATCTGGATGACATCTTAATCTTCTCCAAAGACCTTCCCAATCATCGTTTACATGTGGCTGAAGTTCTTTCCAGATTACGTACCAACCATTTGTTCTGCAAATTGGAGAAATGCATATTTGAGGTCCCTAAGTTGCCTTTCCTGGGCTATTTGGTTTCTGGCTCCGGTCTACAAATGGACCCGGGAAAAGTTCATGCTATAATCAACTGGCCCCAACCAACTACACTCAAATCCATTCAACGTTTTTTGGGTTTCTCCAATTATTACAGGCGCTTTATTGCTGGTTACTCATCTGTGGTGGCACCTCTGACAGCTCTCACCCGAAAAGGGGCAAACCCGCAAAATTGGACCGCAGAAGCATTGGAAGCGTTCCAATTTCTCAAAAGAGCCTTTTCATCGGCACCTATCCTCCAGCAACCCGATGTCTCTCTTCCTTTTTTCCTAGAGGTGGATGCATCTTCCACCGGTGTAGGAGCAGTTCTTTCGCAAAAAAATATTCAAGGCAAGTTCCATCCCTGCGCTTTCTTCTCCCGCAAGTTCCTGCCAGCAGAGAGTAATTACGCCATTGGGGATAAAGAACTCCTGGCCATGAAGTTGGCTCTAACTGAGTGGCGTTATCTTCTAGAGGGGGCTCGTCACCCGGTTACGATCTTCATGGATCATAAGAATCTACTCTATCTCCAGTCAGCCCAATGCCTGAATCCACGTCAAGCCCGCTGGTCCCTCTTTTTTACCCGCTTTGATCTGCGGGTCACCTTCAAACCCGGTATCAAAAATAAGAAAGCGGATGCATTATCCCGGGCTTTCCCAGAAAATTTGGGATCAGACACCTTGCTGGAACGTCCCATCCTGGACTCCAAATGCATTAAATTATTCTCAACTTCCTCAAACCCCATTCCCCCCCAGGGAAAAACATTTGTTCCTCCTCATCTACGGAAGAGCCTTCTTCACTGGTGTCATTCTTCACGATTTTCAGGTCATCTTGGCTCTCGTAAAACATCCGAACTACTCTCTCGACAGTACTGGTGGCCCAAATTCCACTCCGAAGTTAAAGATTTCGTGGCTGCCTGCCCTATCTGTGCCCAAAACAAAATTCCTCGCCAGGTTCCACAAGGGTTACTTCAACCTCTTCCACTACCTACCAAGCCATGGACCCATCTTAGCATGGACTTCATCACTGACCTACCTCCAGCTAATAAATTTAATACCATCTGGGTTATTGTGGACCGTTTCTCGAAAATGGCACACTTCGTTCCACTCATCGGCCTTCCATCCTCAGCATGTCTAGCTCAACATTTCATTAAGGAAATCTTCCGACTACATGGCTGCCCCGCTGAAATTGTCTCGGATCGTGGGGTACAATTTGTCTCAAAATTCTGGAGATCCCTTTGTCATCTTCTGGGTATCCGTCTGAAATTCTCCTCCGCATATCATCCCCAGACCAACGGCCAGACAGAAAGGGTCAATCAGGATCTGGAGACGTTTCTCAGGATATTTTCTTCAGCCAACCAGAGTAATTGGGTGGATTTGCTACCCTGGGCAGAGTTCGTACATAACAATTCCTTTCACGAATCCACATCAACCACTCCGTTCTCCGTGGTATTTGGAGGCCATCCGCGTATGCCAGAGTTTTCAGCCCTCCCTCCCACCCAAGTTCCAGCAGTTAACACTCTTCGACAGGACTTTCTATCCATCTGGTCTCGAGTTCGAAAGGCCCTTCAGAAATCCTCTACTCGCTACAAGCTGGCAGCAGATAAAAAATGCAGAGCTATTCCTCTTTTGAAGGTTGGCGACAAGGTGTGGTTATCTACAAAGAACATCCGTCTTAAAGTGCCCTGCATGAAACTTGCTCCTCGCTACATTGGTCCTTACAGGATCATTCAAGTAATCAGTCCCGTGTGTTTTAAGCTACGGCTACCACCCACTCTACGTATTGCCAATGCCTTTCATATTTCCTTATTGAGACCACTCATCATTAATCGGTTCTCGGTTCCTGTCACATCTACCACTCCCCTTTCTCTCCAACAAACTGATGAATTCGAGATCAGCCATATTCTGGATTCCAAAAATTCTAGAGGAACAATCAAGTATTTAGTGGATTGGAAGGGGTACGGTCCCGAAGAGCGCTCCTGGGTACGGGCTGCAGACATCCGTGCTCCTCTTCTGCTGAAAAAATTTCATTCCAAATTTCCGAAGAAACCAGGTCCTAGGTGTTCGGTGCCCACCTCTAAAGGGGAAGGTACTGTCACACACCGGACTCCCGCTGCCTCCCCGGGAGCCGGCGGGTGTACCCGCTAACTACAGAGGCCATCCCCACCAAGACCCGCTATTTCTTTCACTTACCTGGTCCACGCTGCTGCAGCTCTCCAGCGCTGTCTCTCCCCTTCTTCCGTTCAGCGCTCAGTGGTTCTGCGCATGCGCAGAACCGTCTAACTGCTTTATGTGTTCTCACTGCCCTCTATTGGCTGTTCAATTGGAACTGCACTATATCTACTTCCTCTGACCAGAACTCAATGCTGGTTCTTTCAGTCAATCCCTGACTTTAAGATTGGAAACAGCTCCTGTGTCTTTGCTATTCCCTCAAGCTTCCAAGCTACGTCTCTCCGGGGAACTCACCTCCAGGTGACTACGCTGCTAGCATTCCGGTAAAGCACTTCCAAGTGGCGACACTATCTTTTCCTGCTAACCAGCTCCCTAGTGACTACTTCGCTGAACATCTCAGTTATATTTCCTCTCTCGAGTGACTGCGCTGCCAAACCTCCCGCCTAAACACCGCTATCAAGTGACAGCGCTACTTCTACCTGATTCTACGCTCCGTCTGCTGTGTTCGCTGAGAACTTCTCCAGGGGACCGCGACCTGCAAGTGGAAGCCGCAAAAGCCCATATTCCCTTGCGGGAATCTCTGGTGAACACCTTTCACTTGTTAGACTCCGCGCCCCTCGCTGAAGTAACGTCAATCTCGGCTGAACTATCAGGATCCAGTTGAAGTCTCTCTGGTAACGTGACAGTGGCTCAGGGATCAAAACATTTAAATGTTGAGTCCATGGCCAGGAAACTCCCCAGACCTTTATACCATTGACAATTTGTGATCAATCCTCAAGAGGCGGGTGGACAAAAACCCCCCACAAATTCTGACAAACTCCAAGAACTAATTATGCAAGAATGGGCGGCCATCAGTCAGCATGTGGCCCAGAAGTTCATTGACAGCATGCCATGGCAAATTGCAGAGGTCTTCAAAAAGAAGGGTCAACATGTAATTGTCAATAAAAGCCTTTGACACTTATGAAATGCTTGTAATTTTACTTTAGTATACCATAGTAACATCTGACAAAAAGGTCTAAAAACACTGAAGCAGCAAACTTTGTAAAAACCAATACATTATTATTATTATTATTTATTTATAAGGCGCCACAAGGTTTCCGCAGCGCCGAACACAGTACAAACAATGGACAGTACAGGGAATAACAGTACAGAACAATAAACGAGTAATACCGAGACTTCAGATGCTCCAGGAAAATCAAGAATATTGAGGTTGGAGCAGAAGAGAAGGTAGAGAGACAGGAGGGAGAAGGGCCCTGCTCATTAGAGCTTACATTCTAAATGGAGGGCAACAGACAATCGGCACAGAGGGAGTCAGAGGAGGGGAGCAAGCGCACCCTTTTCAAAGGAGGATCCAGGAGATGAGAGCGAGCATGGAAAGAGGGTTAAGTGGAGGGCTGGTAAGCCTTGAGGAAGAGATGAGGTTTGAGTGCCCGTTTGAAGGAGCACAAGTTAGGGCATAGACGGATGGAGCGAGGGAGGTCATTCCAGTGCAAGGGGGCAGCTCGGGAGAAGTCTTGAATTCTGGAGTGGGATGAGGTTATTAGAGTGGAGGAGAGGCGACGGTCATTGGCCGAGTGCAGGGAACGGGCGGGAGTGTGGATGGAGAGGAGATTGGAGATATAGGGGGCAGTAGACTGGGAGAGGGCCTTGTAGGTGAGGGTAAGAAGTTTGAAAACAATTCGATAGGGGAAGGGGAGCCAGTGAAGGGCAAGGCAGAGAGGGGAGGCAGAAGAGGAGCGGCGAGAAAGGAAGATAAGCCTCGCCGCCGCATTAAGTATAGAACGAAGGGGGGCAAGGTGAGAGCGGGGGAGGCCGGTGAGGAGAAGATTGCAATAGTCCAGCCGGGAAATGATGAGCGCGTGGATAATAGTTTTGGTTGCTTCATTAGATATGAAGGGCCTGACGCGGGCAATGTTACGAAGTTGAAAGCGACAGGATTGTGCAAGAGATTGAATGTGGGGGGTAAAAGAGAGGGAGGAGTTGAGGGTGACGCCCAGGCAACGTAGTTGGGGGACGGAGGAAATGGTGGAGTTGTTAATAGTGATGGAGAGATCCAGATGGGAAAAGGACTTAGACGGAGGGAAAACAATAAGTTCTGTTTTTTCTATGTTAATTTTGAGAAAGCGAGAGGACATCCAAGAGGAGATGGCAGAGGGGCAGTCAGATACACGAGAGAGGAGGGAAGGGGAAAGATCAGGAGAAGAGATGTAAAGTTGAATATTGTCACGGGCACTAGGAGTCTTTACCCAGGGATCACCAGATGGTAGGCTTACCAGAGCAATGTAGATGGTAATAGGGTACTCTGGTAGCTGGGTGATCACGGAACATGAAATAATGGCCGATGAGATGCTCAGGAAAGTCTATGACTAGCAACACTGGAAATGAGGTAATGATAAACAAGGAACTGTATGGACAAGGACACGTGAAGGTAGTCAGTGGTCTGCGATAGCAAGTTGTACCACTGCTATAGTGAGGAGGAATGTCCAACAGAAACAAGGAGGTGATGAGAGTCAGCGGTCTGCGGGTAGCAAGTTGCACCGCTGTCTGAGTGAAGGAATGGAATCCAAGTGGAGGTATCCAGGTAGTCAGTGGTCTGCGGTAGCAAGTTGTACCACTGCTATGTGAGAGAATGATGGAACAGGTGATACCGGAAACAGGGATCAGTGGTCTGACATCAGCAAGTTGTACCACTGAATATATATGTGAGGAGGTGCACAGGGGAAGACTGCAACACAGGATATACACAGGCACCTTATACACGATCCACAGTAATATGCACAATATAGATATATATATATATAAATGACTGAGCAGGTCTGCAATCTAGAAAGTCTCTTGAAGTAGTCCAGCACAATGATAACACAGTCAATGATGGCAATAGACTCAGCGGATAGCAGACTCCAGAGAGAACCAAACACAGTCCAGCAAGGTATGCAATACACAGCACAGTCAATGAGAAGTATGCATACCGTGGTTCAGCAGTAGCAGTCAGATGGGATTGCAGCGGTACCTGAGCGGCTGGAGGCCGACTGGATAGGAAGTCCCTGGATAGGTGAAGCAGCGGTCAGCAGGTGCAGCGCACAGGTGAGTAGACCGACAGGGACACGAATCCACAGGAGTCAGCAACAGGTGGAACTGGACTTATAGGAAACCCAGGAGAATGGAGATGATCCAGCAGAGGGTAGTAGAAGAGATACAAATCCAATGCTGACAGGAGGGTAGAGACCAGTGGAACACGTGAAGGCGTGGAGAGTGGATCAGCAGGAGATGGACGATAGCGCTGACCACAGCGGCAGGACTCAGCGGCACACGGAGGTAACCAGTAGCAACCACAGGAACCAACAGCGATGGGAAACAGGAGTGCAGCGCAGGGCAGGAGCAGATGATCACGAAGTGTAGCAGATGATAATGAAAAGCGGCAGTCTCGAGGAAGCCACAGCAAAGATGAGATGAGAGTGTAGTGCACGGAGGCAGCGGGTAGCAATCAGCTGGCAGTCACGATGTTGAACACAGGCAAGTTGCAAGCAGGAGACTGTAGTGCACAGAGGCAGCGGATAGTAGTCAGCTGGCAGTCACGATGTTAAACACAGGCAAGTTGCAAGCAGGAGACTGTAGTGCACAGAGGCAACGGATAGTAGTCAGCAAACAGACTTGATGAGAAGCAGGTGAATGAGGTAAAAGCTGGAGTGCACGGAGGCAGCGGATAGCAATGAGCAAACAGTAATGATGATACAGTTGATGGTAGAGGTGGTATGGAACCACAGAGATAGAAGTGGTTTGGAAACCACAGGAATCAGCAGGGCTGAATACACGAGTAATACAGGAACACCTTCAGAGACTCATGAGGAATGAGACTCCAAGATCAGGCAACGTGGTGTTGACCACAGGTGCTTAATATAGGGAGGTTGCCTGATCTGCCAATTAAGTTAAAGGAGTATACACTGAAATATAGAAAAGGGCTGCGCCTGCGCAGACCCTCAGGATGGTGGACGGCCACGGTTCCTAAATGTCCGGGAAGAGGCACTCACGGTCCGGTGAGTGACAGTACCCCCCCTTTTAAAGGTGGGCACAGAACGCCTGGAACCGGGCTTGTCCGGATTTTTGGAGTAAAACTTCTTCAAAAGGGCAGGAGCATTCAGATCTTCAGCTTTGATCCAAGAGCGCTCCTCAGGACCAAAGCCCTTCCAATGAACGAGGAAATGGAGGACTCCTCGCGAAATTTTTGCATCTAGTACCTCGGTAATCTCAAAATCCTCCTCCTGATGAACTTGAACTGGCTGCGGAGCTGAGGGAGGAGTTGAAAAACGGTTGATAATAAGAGGTTTGAGCAAAGATACATGGAAGGCATTAGAAATCCGAAGACTCTTAGGAAGAAGGAGTTTCACACATACTGGATTGATAACTTGAATGATCCTATATGGACCAATAAAACGAGGGGCGAATTTCATGGATGGAACCTTCAAACGAATATTTTTTGTGGATAACCAGACACGATCTCCAATTTTTAGTGGTGGAATAGCCCGCCTCTTCTTATCAGCGAAAGATTTATATTTGACAGATGTCTTCTTTAAACAGGTTCTGACCTGAGACCAGATATTTTTAAAGGTCTGACAAACCGTTTCCACCGCAGGAACTTGGGTGGGCGGGAGGGCAGGAAATTCCGGAAAAGACGGATGGTGACCGTAGACCACAAAGAATGGAGTTTTGGATGATGACTCATGGTACATGTTGTTATGGGCGAACTCAGCCCAAGGGAGTAACTCTACCCAGTTGTCTTGATTGGCTGAAGAAAATATCCTTATAAAAGTCTCAAGATCTTGATTGACACGTTCGGTTTGTCCATTGGATTGTGGATGGTAAGAAGATGAGAGTGCTAATCGTATGCCCAAGGTTTTACAAAGAGCTCGCCAGAATCTGGACACGAATTGTACTCCTCTATCAGACACAATCTCAGATGGACATCCATGGATACGGAAGATTTCTTTAATGAAATGTTCAGCCAGGATAGACGAGGAAGGCAAACCAGACAGAGGGATGAAATGAGCCATCTTCGAAAATCTGTCCACTACCACCCAAATAGTGTTATGGTTCTTACTAGGTGGTAAGTCAGTAACGAAATCCATACTAATATGGGTCCATGGTTTGGACGGAATGGGTAGTGGTCGCAGCAACCCTGCTGGGGTTCTGCGGGAGGATTTGAATTGCGAACATAATTCACAGGAAGCAATGAACTCTTTGACGTCTCTCCTCATTGAAGGCCACCAGTAACTTCGAGAGAGGATCTCAAAAGTCTTATGTTCACCGGCGTGTCCAGAAAAACGAGAGGCATGGAACCACGAAAGGATTTTCTTCCTTAGAGTAGGAGGCACGAGGGTTTTCCCAAATGGTAGCGTTTTGGTGGATGAAGCAGCCAGTGAGATACATTTGGGGTCTAGAATGGTATGGTTGGAAACCTCTTCTATATCAGAGGACGTAACAAAGGCTCTAGATAAGGCATCAGCTTTTTTGTTTTTGGCAGCTGGTTTGAAGGTAATTATTAATTCAAAACGGGAAAAGAAAAGAGACCATCTTGCTTGACGAGGGTTCAAGCATTGGGCAGACTGGAGATATGACAAGTTCTTATGATCCGTGAAGATCGTCACCGGATGGCGAGCTCCCTCCAACAAGTATCTCCATTCCTCTAATGCGGCTTTGATAGCCAGTAATTCCTTGTCTCCGATGGTATAATTCTTCTCTGCGGGTAGGAGACCCCGAGAATAGAAGGCACAAGGGTGGAATTTTGCTGTTCCGAGCGTTGGGAGAGAATAGCTCCTAAGCCCACATTAGAGGCATCTACTTCTAGAAAAAAAGGGAGTGTCACATCAGGCTGACGAAGGATTGGAGCCGAAGAGAAGGACTCTTTTAATGTTTGAAAGGCTTGAATAGCCTCAGTAGACCATTGCTTAGGATTAGCCCCTTTTCGAGTCAGGGCCACAATAGGAGATGCAATGGAAGAAAAGTCTTGAATGAAGCGTCTATAGTAATTGGCAAAACCTAAAAAACGCTGGATGGCACGAAGAGTAGTTGGCTGGGGCCAATGTAGTACAGCATTTACTTTGTCAGGATCCATCTTCAGACCAATTCCGGAAACAATATAGCCCAAGAATGGAATCTGGGGTAATTCGAATGAACATTTTTCTAATTTACAGAACAATGAATTTTTCCGTAGCCTGGAGAGGACTTCTGCCACATGTTGATGGTGAGAAGGCAGGTCCTGTGAAAAAATCAATATGTCGTCCAGATAGACGACGACACATACATATAATAAGTCCCGGAAAATCTCATTGATGAAGCCCTGAAAAACAGCGGGGGCATTACATAGCCCGAAAGGCATTACCAGATATTCGTAATGCCCGTCTCTGGTGTTAAACGCCGTCTTCCATTCGTCACCGGAACGAATTCTGATTAAATTGTAGGCACCACGAAGATCCAACTTAGTAAAAATACGGGCTCCCTTGATGCGGTCAAATAGCTCAGTGATCAACGGAATGGGATACCGATTCTTGATAGTAATGGCATTGAGTCCACGAAAATCTATACAAGGGCGTAATGATCCATCCTTCTTTTTGACAAAGAAGAACCCAGCTCCAGCGGGCGAGGTGGAAGGTCGAATGAACCCACGCTGGAGGTTCTCCCGTATATATTCAGATGTAGCTTGAGTTTCAGGTAACGAGAGTGGATAGACCCGGCCCCTGGGAGGAGTCTTGCCAGGAAGAAGATCAATCGGACAATCCCAAGAACGATGAGGAGGAAGACGTTCAGACTGAGCTTTATCAAAAACATCGGTAAATGAAGCATATTGAGGAGGGAGTCCCGGTGAAATAGCTGAGATGGAAGCTTGCTGTACCTTGAGAGGAATGACTTGGGAAAGGCAATGATGGTGACATTCAGGCCCCCAAGACGTGACTTGAGGGGTGCGCCAGTCAATCTGGGGAGAGTGACACTGAAGCCATGGAAGGCCTAGGACAATCGGACTTGTCGTAACAGGAAGAATTAAAAACGATATCTCTTCATGATGCAGAGCACCAATCTGAAGGGTTACTGGAGACGTACTCTGGGTGATGAGACCGTTGATGAGACGTGATCCATCAATAGCCGTCACAGTAATGGGAGTTTTTAAGGTAATCATTGGTAGAGACCATTGATTAACTAACGATTTGGAAATAAAATTTCCTGCTGCTCCGGAATCAATCAATGCCTGTGACTCAAAGGTCTTGGTAGCAAAGGAAATAGTCACATCAAAAGCGCAGACTTTAGATTTCATAGACGATGGAGAGGACTCCAGGGACCCTAACTTCACCTCTCCAGAACTAGTTAGGGCCTGGCATTTCCCGATCTCTTAGGGCAGGAGCTGAGGACATGAGTGGAATCAGCACAATAGATACAAAGTCTATTCTTGACTCTTCGTTTCCTCTCCTCAGAAGATAACTTGGAACGTCCTATCTCCATGGGAATCACAGCGGGTGACACTGGACGAAACTGAGGGTTAGAGCGAAAAGGTGTTTTAGCAGAAGTCGTTTTCTCAGCCTCTCTTTCACGAAATCTCATATCAACACGATGGCATAGAGAGATCAAATCTTCAAGTGACGAAGGAAGCTCTTGGGTAGTCAGTGCATCTTTAATTTTATCGGAAAGCCCCTGCCAGAAGGCGGCAACCAGGGCTTCAGTGTTCCACTGAAGTTCAGAGGCTAGGATCCTAAATTGAATGACGTACTGGCCTACAGTATGAGATCCTTGTCGCAGACGGAGGATACTGGAAGCAGCGGAGGTCACACGACCTGGTTCATCGAACACACTTCGGAATGTAGAAATGAATTTGGCACTATCTTGTAATATTGGATCGTTCCTCTCCCACAGAGGGGAGGCCCAAGCCAGGGCTTGTCCTGAAAACAAAGAGATAAGATAGGCCACTCTGGAACGATGGGTAGAAAAATTTTGAGGTTGGAGCTCAAAATGGACTGAACATTGGTTAAGGAAACCCCTACAAGTTTTGAGGTCTCCATCGTACTTTGACGGAGTAGGCAGGTGAAGCGTGGAAGCTATAGACACCTGGGATGGCAATGGGGAAACGGAGGAAAGCACAGGAGCTTCAGTAGTAGCTGTCACAGTCTGTCCAGATGTTCCTTGGGAGGTTAATGACTGATAACACTGAAGTAACAGCTGTTGGCGGGCATCCTGTTGCTCCACACGGCTAACCAGATGTTGCAGCATCTCTTTGGCGGTAGGTTCCACATCTGGGTCTGTCATGGCCTGATCTTACTGTCACGGGCACTAGGAGTCTTTACCCAGGGATCACCAGATGGTAGGCTTACCAGAGCAATGTAGATGGTAATAGGGTACTCTGGTAGCTGGGTGATCACGGAACATGAAATAATGGCCGATGAGATGCTCAGGAAAGTCTATGACTAGCAACACTGGAAATGAGGTAATGATAAACAAGGAACTGTATGGACAAGGACACGTGAAGGTAGTCAGTGGTCTGCGATAGCAAGTTGTACCACTGCTATAGTGAGGAGGAATGTCCAACAGAAACAAGGAGGTGATGAGAGTCAGCGGTCTGCGGGTAGCAAGTTGCACCGCTGTCTGAGTGAAGGAATGGAATCCAAGTGGAGGTATCCAGGTAGTCAGTGGTCTGCGGTAGCAAGTTGTACCACTGCTATGTGAGAGAATGATGGAACAGGTGATACCGGAAACAGGGATCAGTGGTCTGACATCAGCAAGTTGTACCACTGAATATATATGTGAGGAGGTGCACAGGGGAAGACTGCAACACAGGATATACACAGGCACCTTATACACGATCCACAGTAATATGCACAATATAGATATATATATATATAAATGACTGAGCAGGTCTGCAATCTAGAAAGTCTCTTGAAGTAGTCCAGCACAATGATAACACAGTCAATGATGGCAATAGACTCAGCGGATAGCAGACTCCAGAGAGAACCAAACACAGTCCAGCAAGGTATGCAATACACAGCACAGTCAATGAGAAGTATGCATACCGTGGTTCAGCAGTAGCAGTCAGATGGGATTGCAGCGGTACCTGAGCGGCTGGAGGCCGACTGGATAGGAAGTCCCTGGATAGGTGAAGCAGCGGTCAGCAGGTGCAGCGCACAGGTGAGTAGACCGACAGGGACACGAATCCACAGGAGTCAGCAACAGGTGGAACTGGACTTATAGGAAACCCAGGAGAATGGAGATGATCCAGCAGAGGGTAGTAGAAGAGATACAAATCCAATGCTGACAGGAGGGTAGAGACCAGTGGAACACGTGAAGGCGTGGAGAGTGGATCAGCAGGAGATGGACGATAGCGCTGACCACAGCGGCAGGACTCAGCGGCACACGGAGGTAACCAGTAGCAACCACAGGAACCAACAGCGATGGGAAACAGGAGTGCAGCGCAGGGCAGGAGCAGATGATCACGAAGTGTAGCAGATGATAATGAAAAGCGGCAGTCTCGAGGAAGCCACAGCAAAGATGAGATGAGAGTGTAGTGCACGGAGGCAGCGGGTAGCAATCAGCTGGCAGTCACGATGTTGAACACAGGCAAGTTGCAAGCAGGAGACTGTAGTGCACAGAGGCAGCGGATAGTAGTCAGCTGGCAGTCACGATGTTAAACACAGGCAAGTTGCAAGCAGGAGACTGTAGTGCACAGAGGCAACGGATAGTAGTCAGCAAACAGACTTGATGAGAAGCAGGTGAATGAGGTAAAAGCTGGAGTGCACGGAGGCAGCGGATAGCAATGAGCAAACAGTAATGATGATACAGTTGATGGTAGAGGTGGTATGGAACCACAGAGATAGAAGTGGTTTGGAAACCACAGGAATCAGCAGGGCTGAATACACGAGTAATACAGGAACACCTTCAGAGACTCATGAGGAATGAGACTCCAAGATCAGGCAACGTGGTGTTGACCACAGGTGCTTAATATAGGGAGGTTGCCTGATCTGCCAATTAAGTTAAAGGAGTATACACTGAAATATAGAAAAGGGCTGCGCCTGCGCAGACCCTCAGGATGGTGGACGGCCACGGTTCCTAAATGTCCGGGAAGAGGCACTCACGGTCCGGTGAGTGACAAATATCATCGGCGTATAGGTGATACTGAAGGCTGAATGAGGTGATGAGAGCACCAAGGAAGGAAGTATAGAGTGAGAAGAGTAGAGGGCCAAGAACAGAGCCCTGAGGGACTCCTACAGGGAGGGCAGAGGGGGGGGGGGAGGATGAACCGGACATAGATATAGAGAAAGAGCGGTTGGCGAGATAGGAGGTGAATCATGTAAGGACAGAGCCAGAGAGACCGAGAGAGTGAAGTGTCTGCAAGAGGAGGGGGTGGTCCACGGTGTCAAAGGCTGCGGATAGGTCCAGGAGGATGAGCAGGGAGAAGTGACCCCTGGATTTAGCAGAGAGGAGATCATTTGTTACATTGGTCAGGGCAGTTTCAGTAGAGTGGAGGGGGCGGAAGCCAGATTGGAGAGGGTCAAGGAGGGAATTGTCAGAGAGAAGTTTAGAGGCGTTGGGGAGAAGAGAAATGGGGCGGTAGTTGGCGAGTGTGGTGGGATCGAGATTAGGTTTTTTTAGAATAGGAGAGATGAGGGCATGTTTGAAGGAGGAGGGGACAGTATCAGTGGAGAGAGACAGGTTGAAGAGGTGAGCTAAGTAAGCGCAGACAGTGGGGGAGAAGGAGCGAAGAAGGTGAGAGGGGATGGGATCCAGATGACAGGTAGACGGGGGAGAAGAAAGAATGAGGGAGTGGACTTCATCGCCCGTAGTAGGGCGGAAGGAGTCCCAGGGTGGGATAAGGGGAGAGGGAGGAGCAAAGAGAGGGGCCGGAGAGGAAGGGGATGAGGATATATCGAGTCGGATGGTCTCAATTTTGGAGGAGAAAAATGAGGCAAAATCTGTAGCAGAGAGGGAGAGTGGGATAGGAGGAGGGGGTGGGGTGAGGAGAGAGGTGAATGTGGCAAAGAGGGGGCGGGGATTAGAGGACTGAGAAGAAATGAGGGACTTAAAGAAAGATTGTTAAGATTGAGAATGACATATGTCATTCTCAAAACTTTTGGCCATGACTGTATAGTAGCCTCCAGTGTGCTTTGTGTAGTGGTAACCAAAATACTCTCTGTATTGCATAGAGATCATTAGAATGCTGACTGTATTGTATATAGATCACTAGAATGTTCTCTATAATGTATAGAGATTACTAGAATTGTGTTTGTTTTATATAGAGATTATTAGAATGCTCTTTGTTTTGTATAGAGGTCACAGGTATGGATTTAGAAGGTTTTCTGTTTCCCTTAAGCCTCACCTCATGTTTAGATCATGTTCTCTCTCAAACTTTTTTTGTGAACATTTGTAGTCCACTTCTTCGGCCAAGGCCAATCAGTTTAGTTCAGATGGCACTCCATGCAGATGCAGGTCATATAGTGTATGCAACTCATCTTCACCTGGCTGCCTGGCAGTGCATAAAGCTGGGCCCTGCACACAAGATAGGAGGCAGGGCCACCATCAGGGGTGTACAGGCAGTACAGCAGTATGGGGCCCCACAGCAGCGTGGTGCTCCACCAGGCCTGAGCCCAAAAATCTTATTATGGGAGGGTGGCCTCCACAGTGAATTAAGGGAGGTAGCAGGCTTCATTTCTAGCAACAGATGCTCCTGAGATGGGAGAGGCAGGAGAGGCATCCTTGATGAATTAAGGATGCAGCAGCATGCCCCCTTGAAGGTGACTTTCCCAAGATGCCAAGGCTGCCGCTATTTGCTCCAGTCCCAGTCCCCAGGGTGCCTGGGTCCCGAACAGAGAGCCACAGCAATGCAGTGAGGCTCCCTGCAGCGTCACTAACAATATGTAAATAATAATGTCCCAACGATGCCAAGGGTGAGGAGCCGAAAGGAGACAGCAAGAAGAAGCAGGCAGGAAAGTAAACTACTGCAGGGGTTAAATAGAAAAGGGGTTACTGAAAAGAATGTGTGAGTGGAAAATGTTGGGTAGAGGATAAATTAAAAATGGACTGGGGTGAGGGAAGGAAGGAGAGGGGCCCTGCCTGTTACATTTGTACTGGGTCCCGCAATTTATGGTGGCAACCCTGATAGGAGGGGAGACAGGAAGTGCAGCATGGAGAAGCAGGAGGAATAACTTTAAGCTGCCCCTGGAGCTGCCTGTTCATATCGAGAGACAGCTCAGCTGGGGGTAGTGATTATATATTTTACACCGGGGGAACTTGTAAAGTTTTGAACCCCTGGTCTATAGACCATATACCATTATCATATTGACATTAACAGGTTTACAGCCTCTAAACTGTTCAAAAGAAATATTGGAGAACCAGCACTTATAGACAGTCAGGTTAGACAATTAATATGTATGCATATAGTATATTAAAATGTCTAAATTGCTTTTTTTTAAAAGCTTGTATCTGTGGCTATGGGTTTACCAATTTATAATGTGAGAAACCTTTGTTTGTACTGTATGTAACTAGTGCCATTGATGGTTTGAGTAATTGGTTCACATGTAATATATAACAGATAATAACATGGTGTTGGAGTTAGGCTAATATTTCCTTTATTGTGGCACTGGGGATTTTGTCCAGTCCTGCAGATATTTACAAGACATGTACTACAAGAAAAGTTTAAAACTGTGTTGAAGTAAAGGGAATATAATGAAAACAGCTCCTGCCTATATGCTTTGTCACCCGTCCAATCAGGTTGGAACTTTACAACATGAGTAACACTGATACACAGTTAAAGTTTTTTACGTATTGACTAGACTTACCCTGAGTTATGTCATTTGCTTTGTTGGAATATGAAGCTTTTGAAATCCTCATTTAGAAATCATGTATATTCCCTTGCCTCACTAGAATGCTGACAACATTGTATACAGATCACAAGAATGTGCTCTGTATTATAGAGATCACTAGTATGCTCTTTGTATTGTACAAATACCCATAGAATATTCTCAGTATTATGCATTGTTTATTTAGATGTTTTCTGTATTGTATATTGGTTATTAAGATGTTCTCTGCAATGAATAGAGACCACTTGAATACTTGCCATAGTATTGTTAATGTGTTAATTTACTCACAGCTGAAGTAATATTTAGGGTGGTAAGATTTCTAAAATAAATCAATTTTGATTCATTAATGTAAAAAAAAAAATAATGTGAAAAATGCATAAATAAGTGAATATATTTAAAAAGTAAATAACAAGTTTCATTAGGGTTTTTTGACTACTTTTAGACTGATGTTTGTTATACAACTATGATCAATTGTTTAATAATGAAAAGATCTGTCTAATAATTTTTCTGAGATTGGAATTAATTGCACTATGGTTACTGTGTTGTAAAGGATAATGTAATTACTAGTGCAGTTTATTGTAATGATGTACAAAATTACAAATAGCTGTACTGTAGTTCTGACTTTATTTAGGGTCTAACTGAGAAAATTTTCAGATCCTGTTTGACAAGTTACAGATAATAAAATAATTTGCAGCTCAATTTTACTTTCAGTCCATTACTCTGTTTATTTTGCAAGCTATTTCAAAACCATTAGCTTAATAAACTGTTATGGAATGAAACTGTTTACAAAATAGATGTTTCTTTGATCTTTTTTTCTTCCTGTCAATGATAGAGTAGGTCTGGCTCCATTCAAATGTACCACGGCAACTAGTGCATAGGGCACTATGTAGGGGTGTTGGTAGGGTTCTTAAAAGACCCTGGACATGGGCCCACAGCCAAAAATAATATATTTGTAATCACACCAACCCAGTGCACTGAAATAGAGCTGGTGAATTCAGTTAAGCAATTTCTATAGGTGCCTTAGAGTCTGTAATTAGGTTACATAGTTTTCTGAAGCAAGTTATTGCTGTATAAATTTTATTTTAGACTCGTGCTTGTATTACACAGATTCTTTGCATTTGATCTGTATGATAAAAGCATCTGTTTAGAAGATCTCATGTATACTGCACTCATAGCAAGAGCAATGTCGATTGGGGCAACCTACAGTTTACGGCTCATAAGTGAAAATATAGATGTAGTATGGCAGAATGTTGTTAAGACATTATCATATTTTGGTTTTAAATAATGGTTTTAAATAATGAGTTGCACAAATAAAAGTTAAACTATATCTCACCGTGCTTATAAGGCAGAGTTTTCATAGATGTTACCTACCCACCTGTTGCATACTACACAATTAGTCCCTGTTTCTGTTTCTGTTCCACAGTGTACAGTTGGCATAGACATTAATCAAACAAAACTTAAATGAATATATCATTGCAGTGTCTCAGAATGGAAATAGAAGTCACACTCAATATTGATCCACATATTAGAAAAATAATATGTTTGCATTCATTCACAAGCAATGGTCGCAGTGGGCAGATATAGGATGATATGCTATACTGACACTTTTCTGCACTGTTCATCTAACACACCACCTTGTAATCAGTTGTCACAAACAAATTTTTGCGTATTTATGCTAGCACATGTCTGTATGTATGTAACAAGTGCAATTTGTACAGATGGCTTTTATGTTCATCATTTTTCAAGGAAGATGCTTTGTTTTCAGCATATTTAAATACTTTAGAATTTATTTTGTGGATTATATGCTGAGTGGGATAGAATGACTAGCCAACATGATTATTGACATTTTATAAACATTAAAATTCTTGTTTTTGTAAAGATCTGTTTTATCGCTGACATATTTTACACTAGGGCACTTCTAGTGCCACTCTGAGTCTGGGCCCTTGGTGCCATGCACTAACAAGCCCCTGGGCTTATTTAAGTTAATTTATCAGGCATCACCAGCAATACGCAAGTGGAGACTATGTGCATTGTGCATTTCATGTAGACAGATGCAATATTGTGCACAATCATATTTACAGAAATATTTGTAGTATGTGTATAAAGAGTGTAGCCAAATGTAAGAGATCTAACTAGAATCAGAAGCACCTTTTAGAGAGTGAAACTTTTCATACAACTAAATATTTTGTACAAATATTCCCAGTTTACAATTTTTGAGTATAATCCTGGAGATATCCATGGATTATTTAGATTTTTACTAAAACTAAATATTGGAAGTCACATGGCACAAGATCAATTTCTACAACTGGAAATAATAAGTTAGAATATAAAGTAGTAATATACTGAGAGACAATAGGATGATTCAGACAGTTCCCTTCAGCTAAAAAAAAGAAGACATTTGTGGTAAAATAATAAACCAGTCCTGGAATCACAAGGAATGGGCTGACTCATGTCATACCACCATCACGGCAAGAAACATATTTTGTCTCACTTGTATTATACTTGGAGCTTGAAATAGATCCCTCTTATTGTTGTGTCTTATTATAATGGTATTGAATTGTAGCCTTAACTATATGAGGCTCATTTTCAGTTGGAGACAAGCCTCTTTCCACATAGGCATACGTCTGTATTAAGATTTCTGCGTATGCCTGACTTGTATGTCCTTACATCTGGAGAGGTGAAATTGGAGGAAAGGGGTGTGCAAATGTTAGGACCGTGTTCACATAATTGCTATATAGTTAGAAGTGGACATTGGTGGAAGCACAGAGGCTCCTCTCAACACACCTACCATCATCATCATCATCATCATTTATTTATATTGCGCCAACATATTCCATAGCGCTTTACAATTGGGACCACCAGTGTTTGTTGGGGTAATAAATGCTTATATTAGATACATCTGCTTTTTTTTCCTATGGCACTACTGGTCCCAGCAAGCCCTGTTAGACATAAACTGCTTGGGAATACTGGTGCTTGTAGAACTAGAGCCCGCATGCCCAGGACTGCCAGAGCATGCAGGCACTTGTAGAACTAGAGCCCGCATGCCCAGGACTGCCAGAGCATGCAGGCACTTGTAGAACTAGAGCCCGCATGCCCATGACTGCCAGAGCATGCAGGCACTTGTAGAACTATAGCCCACATGCCCAGGACTGCCAGAGCATGCAGGCACTTGTAGAACTAGAGCCTGCATGCCCAGGACTGCCAGAGCATGCAGGCACTTGTAGAACTAGAGCCCACATGCCCAGGACTGCCAGAGCATGCAGGCACTTGTAGAACTAGAGCGCGCATGCCCAGGACTGCCAGAGCATGCAGGCACTTGTAGAACTAGAGCCTGCATGCCCAGGACTGCCAGAGCATGCAGGCACTTGTAGAACTAGAGCCTGCATGCCCAGGACTGCCAGAGCATGCAGGCACTTGTAGAACTAGAGCCCGCATGCCCAGGACTGCCAGAGCATGCAGGCACTTGTAGAACTAGAGCCCGCATGCCCAGGACTGCCAGAGCATGCAGGCACTTGTAGAACTAAAAAAATCTTTTATTTTAAATTGAAGGCTCCACCAATCTCTCATTAACCACTTCTTATACTCAAAATTTCAAAGGTGTCCTCTTCTTTCTTATTAAACATAAATAGAAATAAAAAAAAGCTGTGGTCCTCAGCATCCTGCTTGATTAAAATTAAAACACTATTTTCATTGATTAAAAATAAATAATCAAATACATTCATATTTGATAATGTATTATATAGTCATAAATTACACACCAAACAGAAAAAAATATGAGTTTGAGGGTACCTTAGAAGATGGATAATAAATTCCCTATATGCCATGCCGAAAAACTGCCCCTGTCAACTCTGTAACTTATACAGAATACATTTTATTAATAAAATGCAAGTGAGTTCATTTGAACCATTTAAGGTTGTTAAGTATTTATTTTTATTTTTGCAGACCAACTAACTTTACAGCTGTCGCTAAGGTACAAACTATTCATATTATGCATGGTTAGAAAATTATTTTGCTTATTAACTTGTCAGTGTCTATCTGAGATGAAGTAAAAAGGTTTAAAAGAAAATAGAAATAATGACTATATAATACACAAGTGATGCTAACATATTCCCATACATAATTGAAGTTACAGTAACCTACAGAGAGAAAGACGTTCTTGGAAAAGAGATTATACTCTGGATTTAAAAGGTAATGTTAGGAACTACTTTAGTAGATGATTATTGGAATATGTTCCCAGTAGTGGTTTCAGTTGTAGATATATTCTAAATACAATATAATTTTCCAATATTCTGGATAAGCACAGTACTTTTCTGAGAATAAACTGATGACAAGAGATTACTTTGTGTTAGAAACATAATAGCCACATTTAATAAGGTAATACCCATTACTTGCTTTCGAAATTCAATGTTCTAAATAGGGCCAATATTAAAAAGTCAAGTGTTTCAAAAATGAAAACAAGCTGAGGCCAGCAAACCTCAAGCTAATATCAATGTCAGTAAAACAATGTGACTATTGCTAATAAACATCATACATTAACAAATTGGGAATGACTGTTCAGAACTTACCCTCTTTAAAAGCAATTCCGGGTGGTAAAATAGGTACATAGGTCCTGGTGTTTATCAAGCATCTACTTTTATTAGTAATTGCCAACTGCCCTTATATTGCAGGGACAGTGCCAGATTTTTCAAAATGTATACATTGAAATGTCTACCGCTTTTCAACAAACCCAAGTAAGAAAATTATCTTCTCAGCAATACCATAACTACTGTATATTTAATTTAAGGTCTTAAGATTGTCTGTCTGCAATTTACTCGGTCAGCAGAAAATGTGATTGATTTATATGGCTATGTGCAAGGCTATGTATATCTAGGTAGCTGTAAATAGTAAGAGACTGCAAAAGTTTAAAATGCAAAAAAGTTAACCTATAAGAGGAAGCTTAGAATTATCAGGTGATTAGTTACATGAAACAAGTGTTTTTTTTCATTTAACTTTATTTGAATAATGTCATTTAGGAAGTAAATTATGTTAATGTACATATTGTGTACATATATTGATGAGCTTATGTAGTAGATGCCATCTCCCTGGGAAGATGGTGGCATGTGGAAACAATTAGTTGTATTGTGCAGTAAATGAATGAGTGATAAAAATATAGCAGCAACTAATATCTAATATACAAAGATTCCTCTCTACTTATGTAGGTCCTAGAGTGCAGTTGTAATTAGCAACTTTAGCTGTGTTACCCTTTTGTGTATGTAAGATAGCTTTCCCAATCCGTATTAATGTTCACTGGGGTTCAAGACACACAGTAGGAGAAGTGGGAATATGGCATACAACCGTAGAAACCCGCACTTTGACAACTGGATAGATAGATATACAGTGATCCTACTGGGACTGCACATGTGCTCTACAAGCATGTGCTTTGCTTGCAGAACATGTGAACAAAAGATTTGCATACACTGCTGGTAAAGGATCGGTTAGTTAGTGGATTATTAGAAGAGGGCAAGAGAGTTGTGTGGAGGGGAGTACAGGGAGTAAGCATGGTGGGAGGGCACCACGCAGCAGGGGCTCTCGGTCTGCTGGCTCATCAAAGGTTTTGTGCTGATATAAAGGAAGAAGGTGCGCACAGCTCAGGATATCCAGCCCACTGGTCAGAGATCCAGCCCAACCACCAGTTTCCCCATGCTTTTGGGATGACAGGAGTTGGAAGGAGAGAAGCAGCGCATAGAAGGAGCAGCACTGGCAGTTAAGTGTCATTGCTGAATGAAGGACACTAGTTTAGCTGCATATTAGATAGATTGGTGTAAAACAGACAGAATCCCCAGAACAATAGATGTCACAAAATCCAGCACTAATGTCATATAGAGGCCCTGGGCTATAAAGTGGCCGACCAGAGTTAAGATTTTGTCCTTTGAAGAGGCTGACTGATAAAAGCAGATAACTATTTTTCTTTTTAAGTGGCCTAACATTTGACTTTGTCTCAGCTGGTGATAGGACCTTATGTTATGTCTTATATCCTATATTTAGTCTTATGTCCATTTGGCTTAAAATAAACATAAAACGACAACCCCTTCTCACCCCCACACAAATATATCCCCCAACTGGCTACTTATATTAAAATGATGGGAAAACCTAAAACCTGTGTTATATTTTACCAATTGATAATTCACTAGTGAGATGGACAAATGAAAGGTCACATGGGAAAGGTGAAGAAACACAGGAAGGGTGGGGAGACTCAGGGTGGATGGCTTCATATTTTTTAATATGCCTAACATTATACTATATACCAGGGTTTCCCAAACCCAGTCCTCAGGGCTCCCCAACAGTGCAGGTTTTCTGGATCACATGTGACATAATTAGGACCACATGTGGATCTGTTACAATGTGTCAGTCAGTAATGTATACACCTGTGCTCCAGCAAGGAGATATGGAAAACCTGCACTGTTGGGGAGCCCTGAGGACTGGGTTTGGGAAACCCTGCTATATACTGATAAGATGCATCTGAAAAACAAAATGCATAAAACAATTTCACACTGTCAGAACCCCTAAAGCTTCTAAATTCACAATTCAATATATATATATATATATATATATATATATGAATTTCACTTACAAAGATATTGTTGACCCTGAAAAAGGAATTACATACTTGATAATACATAGTTTTGTTCTATGAAACACTTGATAATAAGTCACTTTCAGAATGTAGCATAGAGGCTTAATGCTCAGCTCAGCTGTGGGCTTACACTGTATCAGATAATGCTAGCTGTACAAAAAATCCCCAGTGTTCATAGATGACAGTGTGATTGAAGGTAGATAAAATGCACTCTCAGTAACTTTCCAGTTTAATATGTCACTCACTTTCTTCACTACAGGGTCTTTCACTTGGTGATGGACAGTTCAGTGCCAAAACAATGTACTGCAGTGCCCTCCTATGGATGTCATACAACTAACAACTTTCTACTACATAATATGTTGCAAGTCAATGTTTGTTCATTACCAGTTGATTTTTGTTAGAGGAACCCAATAAGAAAGCATATCAGTGCAACATCACTTTATGAATATTGTCACAATATTAACCTAAAAGAAAAGCAAAAACAGTGCAGAAATAAATATAATAAAGCTGTTTATGATCCATAAAGAAGAAAGTGTATGTACAAGTGTGTGTGTGATTTCCACCCAACAACAAGCAAAACAGCTAGTGTCAACTATCCGGGGATACACAATTTTGTGATGTGAATACAACACAAGGGTCAAATATAAAAAGGGAAGCACTTATATGTGTAAACTAAAATTGAGAAAGAATGGTCAACTACCAAAAAATGGGCTAAGACATTTACCAGTATAGATTGGTAATAACAGTAATAATAGTAATAGTAATCAACAGTAATAATAAAAGTTGGAACTGTAGTCTCAAATAATATAATGTATTTCCAAAATATACAATAATGAAAAGAACAATGGTACTTATATAAAGCAATATGACAAAGAGAAGTGGGTGGACCACGTTATGCAGTATATTTCAGGGATGCTATATCATGGCCACTCTCATGCTATTATTTACAATGACATATATGGCATATTGTTGCATAATGTCATAATCATGATATTTCTCCTTAAGTAGATTCACAGCCACTATTGGTGTGTATGCATATATACTATCTACAAAAGTGCATATACTCTATGAAATTAATGTAATTTGGCTTTCATTAGTTTGACTTGATGTATAATGTTTGCTATACCTTACAGCATGTTTGTTATTAACTAAGTGTCACACATTTTATACACGATGGATCATTATGACTAAAATTGACTAATTATATAATTGAATCCACAGCTACTCAGACACTATAACACAAAATCACCTAAGACTAATAAGGACTCAAAAACTCTAGGAAAAATAAGTGTTTGACCTGTGGTACAGTTACATGAGTAAACTCTATGGTGGATTTAGCTGTGTAGAACATCAGTTAGTATAGAGTGGCATCTTAATCATTATTTTTCATGGTAAAGTGCAGTTTTAGACATCTAGGGCCTGAGTCATTAAGGAAAGTAAGGCAAAAAAAGGAGAAAATGTTCTCCGGGACAAACCATGTTACAATTCAAGGGGTGCAAATTAGTTTATTATTTTGCATATAAGTTAAATACTGGCTGTTTTTCTCATGTAGCACACAAATACTTGATAGCTTTATTTTTAAACTGAACATTAAAGTTGATCTGGTACATGCCCTACCCCAACTATAAATATGTCCCCATATTTTGAATCTATCTCCCCCTCCAATGCAACATGGTTTTGCCCAGGTGCAAAGTTATTCCTTTTTTATGATTTTCTCTACTTAATGACTCATGCCCCTACTCTGTATCTTATCTGTCCACACATGCAACAAAAGTCCTTACCCCACCTGAAGTCAGGTGACAGTTTGCACATTTGTGGTGTGAGTTTGCAGCACAGGATAAGTGAGTTTATTCATGATTATCCATTAAGCTCAATTGAAGGTTATCAAATTTTCACATTTAAACTACTTGCAACATAAATAATCCATCCATTTTTAAAAAAAATAACTGTGTAATACCACCCTTTCTGTCTAAAAGCCAGGTGCAAAGGGAGCAGTTTTAACTCTCATTCATATGTTAAGCTAAATGTAGCATTTCTGGGCTGACTAGCATGTTGTTATGGAGACCTGCCACATGTAATCAACTTTATGATAATCAAATCAAGTATACCTTTAATATAGACAGTTTTATGTAGATTATTTTATTAAATAGGTGATATGGTGAAAAATAAAAGCGGCTAAAATTATTGTGTCTGTGGTTGCTAGGATAATTTCACCATAACACCTGTGTGTAAGATTGGATCCTAGCTGCCACACACAATTAGTCTGTGCAGGGCTGGTTAATTTTAGCAAAGTTGAAAAATATAGAGGACCGTCACGAACACGCTCCCAGCTTCCGTGACTTTGGGTGTTTACTGTATGAGGTTAGACATGATATATGATAAATATTACAAAATTTTGACATTTGGTAATTCTTCACAGATATATCCTAGAGACATAACTCCCCCTTAAATAAACCGGTCATAATCTCCCGCAGATTGAAATACCAAACATGATGGAAATATGACAATGTGACTTACCTTTCCCAAAGACATGTGATTATAGCTGTTCCTGGGTGCTGCTAGTACCTGTAATAACCAACCCTGGTGTGATTTCTGCTCCTCAGTATAGAGTCGCACCCAGATTTCCCGAATATGAAATATGAAGATATTTTCTTTGAAGTTCATGTCTCTATATACCTGTTTAGGCAGCCTTCAAATGCTGCCTTTGTCTGCAAGGATGTCAAGCTGTGAACGGCCCACAAAGTCTATTCAGGTGTCCAAAAAACTAACTTTTGTCAGTATATAGCTCACTGCAGGGGCCTTTGAAGCTGCTACAGGTGACACTGATATCTTCTAACACTGAGATGTCCAGAGCCACCAAATAAACATACAACAGTCCTTCTGACTTTCCATTTTATACCAGAGTAGCTCAATTTATGAATGGATTCAGTTGATATATCAGATAAACACTGCAGTTATGATTTAGGACTTATTCCCCACAATTATATGATAGGTTAACCCTTATAAATTACTGTAAGTTCTCTATGTTCACGAGAAGGACCTTGAAATTCACATTGTCATCCTAGAGAATTTGGTTAGCATTATAAATTGAATGCCACAAGGGTGTAATTCATGTGCTGGCTTTCAAGAGTTTGCAGACTGCTAGAACATGAGGTGTTCCCTAAAAATTGGGACGGGTATAGTACAGAATGAACTGGGCATCATTTTTTAAAAAAAATATAGGGCCAGGAAAATAGAGGACAGTCCCCTGTACAAATTGCAGCCAACCCCCAAAACTTGTAGGTGTCCTTCACCCTGATATCGGTGGAGGTTAGAAAAACACAAGGGAATTTCTCCAGGATGTGACAACTACGGCACCTCTGCAGGATCTCTGTTTCAAGGACCAAAGGTCCAGAAGACTGCCTGCTCATTACATAGTGGCTCCTGCACTATCCAACCTGGCCTGTCTTCGATGATTTTGAGGCAACTTATAATATTACATCCCAATAATAAAAGTGTCCGGCCCTCACGTGTACTGGACTGATTGCTTCTTGCAAAGAGGGGTCAAACAAAACAGGGCAGTAATTTCATCTAGCCCCAGCACCACAAAAAATATCTAGCCATCCTTGTGCAGTGGTAGCTAGAAATAATGTAGAAACCACAAAAGTTTGCAGTCATGGTACATCTCCAGAGGATCCCATGGCCATTATATAGCAACCCATGTGCAAGCTAACATTTTGCAGGTATTATGATTTTTTGGCAGCCCACAACATGGTGTGCCTTCACTCACGAGTACACTACCTTGGGTATCCTGTGTGGTCTCTTTTTCAAATTTAGCCTTTACTACCCCTCCCACGGGGGGAAGAGGGGGAGGATGGAAGTTAACTGACTTCACTATTCCAATTTTTTTGTCAAATAATGTCAGTATACCAAATTTCAGGTCAATTGGATGAGCCCTTTCTGAGAAAATAGTTTTTTCAACACACGCACACTAACACACGCCGCTAGGCTTTTACTTTTATATATTAGATAATGCTAAGAATTTAGTAGGTCAGTGTATAACTCCGCCCCGCAGGTGGCGCTGCAGCTTGTTTGTTTTTTTTCCACACACAGACTAACACACGCCGCTAGGCTTTTATATTGTAGATATATATATATATATATATATATATATATATATATGTGCTTTTGGAAATAATGATAATAGCATAATTAATAGAGAAAAATGTTTGCAAACATTCAGTCAGATTTATCAAATAAATATCTTTAGGTCAATCATTACTGCTAATACCAGTGTGCATAAAGTAAACTTTTTATTTTAACATAAATATATGAGAGCATAAATAAAGCAATGACGTGCAATTTGGCACTTTTAGGAGTTTCTGGAAAAAAAAAAAAGACGCCATGGCTTTTAATATCAACATTACCTTAAGTTTGCTTATTATTTTATGGCCAGCAGTCTCAGGCGCCTTGTCACAGCTTGTGGACTGACGCCTTCCACCACTCATCCAGAATAGCAGGCAATGAAGTAGTTGGCGTAGTACTGAGACTGCAGCCATCTGAAGATGACACAGCTACTAGATTGCCTAACAGCTCTCATAGAGTACCAGTCAGACTGTTTAGTCTCATATTCATTTCTTTGAGACTAGCATTGATCCTTTCGGACCACGTGCACACCCTGTGTCTTAAATATTGCGCAAATAATTGAAACATTTGGCCAGCTGGTGTTGGATACCCCTCATTGAGTCCTGATGGAATGGCAGCAAATTTTCCTGTACCTCACAAAAATGTTGGATGGATTCAGCTAAATCAGGCACAGATGCTGCTTCTGCTTGACTGGCTTGGGCATTTGTGTAATGGTTGGTGATGCTGTCTCCACAGAGAAGTTAAATACACACTCCCATGTGATGTGTTATGGTGGCTATGTCTGTGCAGTGTCCACATTGTACACTTTTGCTCCATAGCCTTGTGATGTTCCTTAGTAAATGAAACCAAATCACAAAATAATACACATTGCCAATACAAAATAATTTTCAGAAGTCTGGGTTTACAGGAAATTGTGTAATGATAGTGTCATGGTTTGTTTTACAATATAGATGGATTTACCTTCTAAAGAGTCATCAGCCTCTTGACTACAGACTACTGGTAGAAAAAATATAATAGAATAGATAGATGTACCTACCTCGATTCTATCAAAATAAATTATATATAACTCAGTGTACTAACTCCAGCTCAGAAAGTCTGACATCCGTGATTATACAACTAAAAAATATAATTGGTGCTCAAACAATGGTAGCAATGTGGAGTCAATGTGACCGAAACAAACAAAACAAAAAACAAAAACAAAACAAGGAGTCCTGGGGTTAGATTTACTAAGCTGCGGGTTTGAAAAAGTGGGGATGTTGCCTATAGCAACCAATCAGATTCTAACTTTCATTTATTTAGTACTTTCTACAAAATGACAGCTAGAATCTGATTGGTTGCTATAGGCAACATCCCCACTTTTTCAAACCCGCAGCTTAGTAAATCTAGCCCCTGATCTTGAAGTGTGGTTATAACCACCTGATTGTCCGATATATAATCGAAAAATGTATCATTAAAAAATATGTTGCAAGCTTCTGCTTTCAGTGATGCAGGATTATTAGTTGCACATAAAGGGATAACATTTTAAATACAATGCATTACTCACCAGTCTTAGGTTGGGATAGAGGCATGTCCATGTCCTTGACATTTATCACTTCTATTATCTCTCTAGGGATTACTCTTCATATGAGGTGTATGGTATTTCCAGTGCACGCCCACCAACAATCCCTGCAGCTGCCCTCCTCTCCTCCGACATATTCTCTTTCTTTCATCTTTTAATGTTGGAGATCCGTTTGCGGCAATTCTCAATCGACCTTTTGATGGACCCAACCGCATTTATAGCATCACATACTGCTATCAACAGCTGTATTTTCCTGGAATTGCAGTTTTGCCAGCTAGTGCCCAAAATCCGATCATACACTGGAATTATATTATAAACTAGCACACAGTTCTCCTCATAATTAAAGTGCACATTGTGCCCAAATTTAGTTTTGCCAAAAGAGGCAAAAGACCCTGCCTCTTCCACAGGCTCTTGCGACTCCTCGTCTGTTTTTGCTCCTCTCTCTCCTCTACCCCACTCTCCCTAGACTCCTCACCTCTCCATCTTCTTGCCATGCTGAACAACAGAAAAAACACAAGGGAGATACAGAAAACAACAAACAAAACACAGGTGAAATAAAGAAAACAACAAATACACTCACCAAAAGAAAATAATTCTAAACACAAGTCTATGAGACAAACAATGGCAGATAAACCAAATTAGAAAGCAAAACACCAGTTATCACTTGAACTCTATCAACTCAAATAAAGAAATAGGCTGCTTTTTATAGTGTTGGTGAGGACAAAATCGTGCAAGTTTTCAATTAAAAACTTCCAACCAATCAGAAATTTATTAGTTTGAAAATCGCGATTTAAACACTAAACACGGGCGATTTGAGACTTTTCGGGGTGTATTTACTAAACTATGGGTTTGGAAAAGTGGAGATGTCGCCTATAGCAATCAATCAAATTCTAGTTATCATGTAGAATGACAGCTAGAATCTGATCGGTTGCTATAGGCAACATCTCCACTTTTTCAAACTGGCAGTTTAGTAAATATACCCTTTCTTGTTTTTTGAAATCCGCTGCAGCTCCCACAAAATTGACAGCGATTTTTAATTTTAGACTCAAAATCTCTATTTCATACATATGGCAACTTGGAGGATAAAAATTGCCAGTGATCTCTAGCGACTTGCTGCGATTTAAAATCGCTGCAAAATTCACAGCTTGATACATATACACCTCGGACTCCATAGTACCTAGTGCATTTAGAAGACAATTAATTACAAAGAAAATTGTTAAATAGATTCAATTAAAAGTTAGACATATATATTACAGCTTTAATAAAAATATATTTAGCAAATTACTAAATAGTGAATAATAAATTAAATTAAAGTATTGTAGTATTGCTAAAGATTAAAAAGGCCCCTTTGTCACAGTGCCAAAATGTCTAATTACATCTTACATTGATATATTATAGATCACTTATAGCTTAGAATAACCCTCATTAAAATCCCTTTCTTATGACAATAATAGGACTTTAGAGGAAATAATTCTGTATTGATTTCAAACAGGGTAAAGAATTTATTTACTATATGTATCCCCATTTATGATGAATAAAAAGTGCCCACTACAAGCAGCAACAATTGTCATAATTCTTATATGTATAATATGTGCTATTGATTTATACTGGTTAAGATAGAAGTTATACACAGGAAGTAGAATGAAGATTCTAAAGTAATATTTCTACCTCTTCAAAGTCAAATAAAAATCTGCATTTAAAATTAGTGTCATCTTAATAACACTTCTGTAGAATATACAATGGAATATTATCTTACGAGATCAATTGATATGTTGAATCGATGGTAAATATATAAAGAGCTTCTTTTACCTATGAAAGAGAAGGGCTCTATCTCGCTATCTATCTATCTATCTATCTATCTATCTATCTATCTATCTATCTATCTATCTATCTATCTATCGCCATCTCATTTCTATGCATCTTATATCTATATATCCAATATCTATGTATTACTTTGCATTTAAACATTACTGATATTGCAAACATACTCTATTATGTCTCTCAGCAATTGGAGCCCTTTAATATATTTTTAAAATGTGTTTTTTAAATTAATAGCTTTTACTGAAATTCAAAAAAATGATTTGATAAAATTCTGCAATGTTTCATTTAAGAGAATATACATCTTTTTGATTAAGATAGTTGTGTTTTTGTTATTGTGTTACTTTAAAACAGGAGTGACTGAAATGAAGGCTATAATCAATTTAAAGTTGCCACTAGTATTTACTTTAATTTGTATTTCTCCTTTTATTTTAGCGACTAAGGAATATTGCAACCGCTGTGTGCTTTAAAAGCTAACAAATTAGCATTGGCAAGAAAGAGCATCATCCGTTGGCAGCTGGCCTTTAACTATACTGAAAAATGTCATTCAGCTGTTACGTCTGTTAACAATTCTGTGCTTTTAGCTAAACCTCAAGCAGAGCAAGTTCAGCAATGTTAGTCAATGCCAGTCGACAAAAGTTGTTCATCATGCAGAGTACAAACATCAGCCTTGACAGCTAGTGCTTTAATAAAAGTAAATGTTCAGTAATTGTCATTGTTTTGCATGCTCACATTTATCTTTTAAGAAATGTAGACTTCCAAAAGAGTTGCTTAAGACATACTAGCCATTAAAGGTGCCAGGGTATACTCCCGCAGGCTTCAAGCCCAGATGTGCCCAAATAGCATCTATGTTACAAGGACTCAATGAGAACTTGAACATTGCCCTCTGTTATGAGAAATCAAGAAATAAATAAATGGATAGAATAATGTGTTGTGTTTTATGGTATAAATTATTCCAAAATGTATAATGTTATATAATTTTCATTGTCCAGTGGCCCTAGTCCTTTGGGAATGGATTTACTGCACAGCCCAGTCCAACACTGGATTGAGAGGCTGAAACATCATGTAACCACATGAATTGTTGCTAAATAATTATTAAATCTAAAAAAAGTATTATAAGTTCATTTCATATGAAAAGGTTTGTTACAGCACTTAAATATGTAAGAAACATATACCATACAATGACATAAGTTTCATATCTTATGTATGTAAAAAAGTATTTGCTTTTCTACATATAGAAATCTCCTGTGTCAAAAAACACATTAGGCCTGAGTCATTAAGCAAAAGTAAGGCAAAAAAAGGAGAAGGTGTTCTCAGGGACAAACCATGTGACAATGCAAGGGGAGCAAATTAGTTTATTATTTTGCACATAAGTTAAATACTGGCTATTTTTTCATCTAGCTCACAAATACTTGGTAGCTTTATTTTTACACTGAAATTTAAAGTTAATCTAGGACATGCCATACCCCAACTATAAATCTGTCCCCATATTTAAATTTATCTCGCCCTCCAATGCAACGTGGCTTTGCCCAGGTGTAAATTTACTCCTTTTTTTTCCTTTGCTTTCCTTAATGACTCAGGTGACTCAGGTGACTAGTCATATTGTTGCATTATCCAAATCTCAGGCGTTATGGTTGAAACCCTTCTAGTGAAACTACAGATTTCTCTTACATTGGAATTTGGATTGAAGGAACTATTTGCTCCATAAAAATCTGCTCCCCTATCTTTGAACGCTGTAGGAATCTTTATCACACACAGTTATTCCTTTTTTAATCTATATATATATATATATATATATATATATATATATATATATATATTTATTGTTCTGAGTAACTGTTTCTTTCTGATACATACATGTTTATTGTAGAGGTAATTTTATATTGTTGCAATACCGCTTTATACTATATTTTTGTATAGAGTTTTTATTATATTTTAATAAATTAGTTATATATTTATTTTTGTTCATGAACTCACATTTTTTATAATTGTTTTATATATCCTGTGGGCTTTCCTGCATTCAGCGCTGTTTATAGTGTTTGACAGTTTTGTATTTTGAACATCTCACAGGTTCCTCTACAACTGCAAGAGCATTTCAGCCTATTTTGGTTTATCATATTCTCACATTAGCACCAGGTATTTTTTTTGTATTTTTAATGAATATCACCTTTTTGGGTTTTTCGCAATTTCCTAGCTTCTCCACAAACAGAAGACCCACAGGTGATCTATGGCTCCTGGAATAGAAACCACTGGATATAAAAATACTGTCCTTAAATAGAGAACTCTGAAAGGGCAGAGGTCATCTTACTAGGAGGCTCTGGTTCTAGAGCAGTGATGGACAATAGAAGGCCCTAGGACAGCATACGACTCTCCAGTCCTTCATATGGGGTCCCCAGTTTTTACGTTCACTATTTCTCATTGGTCCTTTTCTCAGCTTTACACATCATTATCCCGAGCTTTTATTCTCTGCTCTAGGCACTGCTGAGCTTCACACATGCCCCTAGCTGTTATTTAAAGCTGGGATAGTGAGGAGACAAAAAAAAGACAAATGAAGACAAAACTGAAGGGAAAATGCCCCAAAAACAAGCAGAAACTGAAGACATTTGCAGTAGAGGCCTGGCAGAGCCTCACCAGGGATGAAACCCAGCGTCTGGTGATGTCTATGCCTTCCAGACTTCAGGCTGTAATTGACTGCAAAGGTTTTGCAAAAAAGTATTAAAAAGTGAAAGTTTGATGTACGATTGTTTAGTTTGTCCCATTACTTTTGGTCCCTTAAAAAGTGGGAGGCATATATAGAAACCGTTGTAATTCCTACACTGTTCACCTGATTTGGGTGTAAATTCCCTCAAATTAAAGCTGAAACTCTGCAGTTAAAGCACATCTTAGTTTCATTTCAAATCCATTGTGGTGGTGTATAGAGCCCAAAATATGAGAATTGTGTCGATGTCCCAATATTTATGGACTTGACTATATATATATATATATATATATATATATATTTTTATATATATATACAGAGAGATAGATAGATAGATAGATAGATAGATAGATAGATACAGAGAGAGAGAGGTAGAATAAATATGCCCACACTTGGCCAATCCAACAGTGGCAATATATGTGCCTTGTATAGCCACAAAGCAAAAAAAAGATGTCACTGGTGCTTTTGCAAATCTGTATATATATAGAAACAAGCTAACTGTGCATGATACTCATGCATTCTAGTCAAATCAAGCTACTTAAGGTGTTAAAAATGTTCTTGTCATGCATTTGGGCCATAGCCCAGGCCTCAACCACCAACCACTCCCCACTGTCAACCCCGGCAACCACCAACCACTCCCAACAGTCACTTCTCCTTCAAGAAATATATATATATTTTTTTTAAATCTTTATAAACACTTTTAACAATTAACAAATTAAATTAACAAATTAAAAACATCTTAGTATACCAAATTTCTGAATTTTTTTTCCACACACACTAAGAATTTAGTAGGTCAGTGTATAACTCCGCCCAGCAGGTGGCGCTGCAGCTTGGTTTTATTTTTTCCACACACACACACAGACAGACAGACAGACTAACACACGCCACTAGACATTTATATATTAGATATAAATGAACGTGTGAGGCATTGGATTATATTTTCATCAAAATATTTAAATTTGCAGCCCACGTCAGGGATTTTCAATCCTACAAGTCCTACAGTGACTTCATGCTTTAGAAAACACTGAAATTCAGTTAAAATCAAATGTACTCCCCTCTCATGCATGGAGGCTGACTCGCACACAGGCTGATGTGTAAATCACACCATAAGTCTTTTATCTAAAATTGCAAATAAGGTTTTGTGAACCTTTAGGAAATAAAACACAACATGAGACACTTGCGCTTTCATCATCTAACATTCTGGGTTAACTTAATTACATTCTTATGTTAGTACCATTGTACCTTGAATGTGAGAAACCTTCTATTTTAATGTTATTATTCCTGCTACAGATTAATTACCCTAATATCTCTCTCATCCACTTCTATATATAGCTTTTCCCAGAATATTTAAGGATATATTTGAGGATATAGGTGGCATTTTAGAGAACCACAAGTTACAAATGCGTAATTGTTTTTTGGATTAATGAAAAATGTATCAAGAAAAATTGACTTGTAGCTAGGATTGATACAGTTTTGTTTTTTTATTACAAACCTTTAACTTTGTTTTACTGAAAATACTTAATTGAATTCTCCAGTCTGACATCTGATATATATGCATACATGTCACTTGGGTCATTTCATTTAGAGATAGATAAAAGTTTAAATCTTGCTACTTCTATACTATGACTTAGGCTATTTCCAAGGAGAAAATACAGGACAGTATTGTTTCTCATTTTAACCTATAACTTATTATGATGTGTGCACAACTGGTGAACTTGGTTAAGGGGTCAGGCCGTGACTATTTGTACTTTTCAAGTCTCAATTTGTGGAAAGGCCATGTAGACCCAAGCCTAGGGTGACAGATTTGTAGGAGTATCATTTTGCTCACTTTACACGCCATTGTGTTTTTCCTTGTTTTATTTAATACAAATGGGTTGCAGTGGGAATTGAAACAATGAAGAGATACAGGGGTCAGTCAGGCAGGGTGGGTAAGAGGCTAATCTGCCACATATCTTGAGGACCAGCAACAGGATGAGTGTTCAATTTGGCCAAACACATACATGCAGCACACAGGCCGAGCAGATGTATCTTTACTTTTCTTGCTGGAAACTAATTTAACAGAAGTCATTTTCTTTTTTTTTTTGTAAATTTGTTTGAGGTTTTTTTAAGGATGACAGAGGTCATTTTCTACCAACATGCCCGATAATTATTCAAATTATTTCAATCCAAATATTATCAGCCATAGAAATGTTTTGGATCATCCCTTAATTGCCAAATGCCAGGTGTGATGTCATAGCATGTGTAGTACCTGAAATGTTGGGCAGCATCTTTCCAAGTTTCTGTATCAAGCCTCCTCAGGTCCTAGTTTGTTGCTGAGTTACTTGTTTTAGAATTTTCTGGACCTTTCCACTTACTACCTGTATGAACTTTGTTTTCGCTTGACGAATTATTGTATCGATATCCTCTAAACTAGCTTTTATTTTGTTGTCTATCTCTATTACTAAACTTTCTGCTGACACATGTGTAGAACGAACCTTCTCACCATCTACCTTTATATAACCAGCTGGGTAAGACTTTTTCAGCCACAGGATCCTAATCTCAGAATGTGATATCTTAAAGAGACTCTCAGCCTTATATTTGGTTACTTCTTGTTTGAGAACTGTTCTCACAGTCTAGGCATTTAGCTTTTTTTATGTCATATCTTTACTAAAACTTATCAATGGTTATTCGAAGCAGAAATAACAGCCAGATTCCTACTCTGAAACCCATAAACAGTTACAGTGTCTATAAGACATCAATGTTACCAGTACTACATTGGAAAAAGGCTAAAAAGTTGGCGATCCAATATAATTGCTCATAGAGACACCATATGGGATATTCTAGAACTACAAAAACATCTACCAACAGTGTATTCATATGTATTAAGTGTATTCACCTACCGTAACATACTGTGACATACCGTAAGAGATCAAAACCATTTAGACTATATCTGTAGTTTGAGTGTTTTCTATTATATTATGGTCTACGTTAAAAAGGATTATTTTAAGTGGTTTAGCAATGCCCTAAAAATCATTCATACATATATTTTCAAGACTATGTATCAGAATTCTAAAATTCATAGTTACATAATATTATGAATATTAAAATAAATTTTGCACAACAGAATTGTACTAAGACTTCATGCTTGATTTATCTGCTACCAGAAATTTGCCAATTTCTGCCCCTGTCTGGTCTCTTTTATCACTGTTGTAGAGATAAAGATGTAATAGAGTTTCATACTAAATCCTCACATATTCAGGTCTGATCTCTAGAAAACCATAACAAGCTAATGCTTAGTATGGTTCATATTAAATTTATGTTAACATGCTGCAGGTATGATGACTTTGTCAGCAACAATTTATGTTTCTGAAACTGAACACTTAAATAGCATTTTGGTATATTGGGTTTTCTATGATAATAATGAAAGTTTAGTATCTGAACATTGCAAATTTCATGTTTTTTCTAAATGCATTGCTGAATATTCATACAAATTTCTTTGTATGAAAATAAAAAATCAAATAAAAATAAGTTAAACATTGATAATAAAAGGGTGGTTCTGCTGTACAAGGATTATTAAACATTTTTTGCTGTTGCAATAAAATACACTTATTATATGCCAAGAACAGGAGAGTAAATGTCATTAAGAGAGAAGGGATAGAAAATATAACTGATTGTTGATGACAGACATTTTTCAAGGATGAAAATTAAACTCTAAATCATTTTTAAGTGATAGATATCTTATTTATATCTTATATGACTAAATGGCAATTCTAAACGGGGAATATTCACTCCCCTTCCATAATATTATTTTTTTGCTAGTTCCTTTTGAGCATGGCAGAACCACAGGTATGAAAAAAAGATTTTTGGGCCTGCGCATGAAGTTTATGTCCCTTACCCACTGGTGTTAAAAATCATGCTATTACTAATATTTTCAGCACTTGTAAGAGCAGGTAAACGGATATGGGCATGATAACTATAGGATCCAATGGCCCGTACCCCACTTGTGCTCTTGTCTGCAGTCAGCCAGTGGTGTGGCAGTATCTTTTGGACACTGAATGCTACATTTACTTGTGGTTACTAATATAAATGCTAGAGGTCATTGAGGTGTCCTCCACTGAAATGCCCGACCACTGTTTACCATTGCATATAAATCGTGAAAGTGTTTGACATTTGGTGTCACTGGCATTTTCTTAATGCCAGTGTGTAACCTGTCTGGAATAAAGTGGTAGATTTAAAGCTTTTATTTTGGAAATTGAAAACATGTACATTGATTGCATATGAGCAATGCTCAATTCATAAAATATACTTCTTTTCATTTCTGTTGCTCGATGTTGTTGTATATTTGTTTTTAAAACCTGTCCCCACTATTCCTTTTATTTCAGTTCCACAAATGATGTACTATATATTGTTTATGTCTTGGATATGACCACAAGATAGTAAAAAATGTAGAGATACTAACTTGATTTATCCATAAATGCAGAAATTTGGCTGCCCAATTTGGTAAGTTTAGACCAAATTGGGACCCTATATGTGGCCAATGGCCATCAATCACAATCAACATCTGATTAGGATCAATGAGATGTTGATCAGGAAAATTTAGTTGGTCAATAACCATGCTCTGCTAGTGTGTGTGGGCAATGGTAGACCACATTTATTTGGCTCTGGAGGAATTATCTTTTCAATCTGTTCAATTTTCCTGCTTTAATCGTTTGGAGGTCTGGCTGAGTGTTCTGAATTCTGAAAGCTGGAATAAGTCTCATGAATAAAACATGTGATTGAGACAGAAAAGGCAAGTAGTGCACACAATAAATGATAGCACTGATTGGCTGCTAAAGATTATACTGGCTGTCCTATACCTGTGAAAGGGTAACTATGAAAACTAGGATAGATCCAGCGCTCAAAATCCGTACTAAGGAAAGTAGGAATAGTAGTATGTATAAAATGATTTCAATACACAAAATGCATACAGAAGGCTCACACCGACATAACATAGGGAATAAGTCCAAAAGTGTCCAATAAAGAGTTTCTATATCATGAAAAAGTCACTAATAAATTCTAAGTGGTTTTTCTCACATGTTCCTTCATCTGCATATTCTCATATGTCTCCAAACGATAGTCATACAAAAAAGAAAGATAAAAAACTCATGTGTAGTAATATCAACACTAATACAATTCCTTGTCTTTATATCATCACCTTAAAAACCAAAAATGTTAAGGTGAAGTGATGGAATAATAATAATAATACTAAACCACCTCGTGATGCACATTATACAAACAACGTGAAAATTAAGAATACGGGGCATCCGCCCCTTAAGCTGTGCGCACTCTATTGAAAACTGCATATATATCCTTATAAAGACATCAATAAGGGATCATAGATGTCACAATATTATATTAAAAACTACAGGTAATCCTTATAGATACATCAATGGGGGATCATAGATGTCACAATCTCAACTCAAAATTACCAATACACATAAATATGCGAAAAGAGAGAGAACAGAAAGCATGTCAAATCTAGCATTTTATCTCCCATACAATTTAATAAAAAAAACAATGATATAAAACTGCAATGCACGCTACACAGACAGGGAGTATACTCCTACCAGAGCAATCAGTTGTAATCAGTAAAAAGGAAGGTAAAATCCTAATTCACTTGAAACGGACCCTCTTCTCCTCCTGTGATATGGACAGCTCAGTCAGGAAAAATTCTATAACCAATGCGTTTTCTAGAGAATTGCTAATTGGGTGATCTAACGCTAGATTCTATTTCCCATAGTGGACTCGTGTGAATTCCATATCTGATTGAATATCTTGTTAATTCTGCATATTGAATTATTATGACCTCTTAAAGTACCCTAGATTACAATCCAGTGATAGGATCTAACCATGTCAGCCTAACATTCTAATGCAATCATGTTATGTCTAAATTATGATGGTTAACATGATCTCCAATTGTAGAGGGGGGGAGATCTGGATATACGGATTGCAAGAAGAGTGGTAAGTATTAGGAAGGAACAGAGGTGTCCAGTGATGACCTCCCTGGTGGTATAGTCTGTTGGTATACAGCACTAGGTATTCCCAAAGCCTCCCAACTGAGGTACTTACTTAGCCCAACCTGGCTTCGCTTCCAAGTTCTAATGGGTTCGGGATTATTCCAAGGTGGTATGGCCTTACTGTACATTGATTACGAGCATGCACCCATTCCACTCCTGACATTGTAGGATGTAGTAAAGGTCCTTTGCGTTCGAAGATGAATTGGTATTGCGTTCTCTGGTATTTGGGTCAGTTCTGGGCATGCGCAGAGTAATTTCACACTGAAAATGCAACTGTCACCATTTATGCTCCTTAATGAATTAAGCCCCCTATGAGTGCATGGATTTGTAGGCAAAGAGATTGAAGCTTGCGGGTACAAAATATTTAACCATTTCATGAGAGGAGATAATTGTATTATGAGCATTCCTTTCTAAGTGCAGATTAGGCCTATGGCTACACCAAGTTTTACAAGATTCAACTTTGTAGAATGGGATTATTTAAACAAACTAACAGGGGTAGAGAAGGGATATTTAAGGAGGGAGTTCCTTTTTATGGATAAATGCACAGTCTTTCCACTCCAAGAAATGGATTTGAATTCAGGTTGTCAAAGTTGCTGGAATCTCAACCTTGTCCCTATTCATTTAAAGGGATTAAATTTTTTACTGTCATCATACAACCCACCGACCTGAAAATGTAGGTGAAGATTGTATAAGAGTGTTTCCAAAAGTCCACGTATTGAGAAAGCTTGCATAAATAAAGAACCAGTTTGGGTCGGCATCTTTTGATATTTGTAAATAAACATTACTGTGTGCTCAGCATATCGAGCCTCATTTAGAGTGGATACGTTTTGAAATCTGAATGTACCTATAAAAATTGTTTTCAAGGAGGACGTGGCTTGGGAGCCATCATGGGCGGTCACTACATGCAAGATCTCCTCTGTGTACAACCCGTTTTCTTATATTATAACAGATGTTTTTTTCCATTCCACCACCCTACATTTGTGACGAAAACCTCAGGGCACCAGTGAAGCTATTTGGGGCTGGAACAAACTCGGCTCTGGCCGACCATGTGGCAATTAGCATTAAGAGCAGCCTATCCCTACAGCTGATTGTGGAGCTAGTCCCCTACCCTTTCCCATTTCCCTAATGTGAACTCGTGATCCACGCCTCCACTGGCAGTCTATCTGTGCCCCAGCGCACCCTCAAACAACTTGAGATATTTTGTGCATACAGCCCTCGAAACTCTCTACTGCCACCTAGTCGTTCTGGCCACATAATATCATTATTGACTCTTTCAAGTCTTCTCAGTATCCCACACCGCTCATCTCCATCGGCCACTATTATTACGGTTTCTCTGATGTAATACTATAACAATAGTCCTTGATCAGACAGCCCTCTCTCATGTTTCCATAGATGCAACAGTATCCTTCCCTCCCATCTGCTCTCCTTTCCTCCCTTTCTACAGCCTCACTACTTTGTGCAAAAGCTACATTCTCTGCGGATCGAAGAACTATGTTACAAAAACATAGGAAACCACCTCAAGCCACTCCCTCCAACTTCTTTAGCTCAAAAAGCAAGCCTGCTTCTCAGACCTCTGACCATCCTGAGAATTCAGGTTCTTCATCATCTGCAGATATGGAACTTGATCCGCAGATACAAGCAATCATGAAGGTGGCAAAGCTACATTTCAGCAGGAACTTACCAAGGCGGTCAACGGCTTCAAGCCCGAAATTGTTTCTTTAGGCAATAGAACAGACACCCTCGAATCCAAAACAAAGGACTTATGTCGTTCCCACGAGGTCCTCAGCAAAGAAATATCCCTCTTTCACGACGATCTTGAGTCTATAAAAGAAAAGCAGGAGCACTCTGAAACCACTCTAGGCGGTACAATATCCACATACGTAATGTTTCAGAAGCCATTTCCTCATCTGAGCTGCCTACATTTCTAAAATACTTATTTGTTCACATACTCCTGGACCTCTCATATGCAGATTGCCTCATGGACTGAGCACACAGAGCTCTGACATCATCGTCCATCTTCACTACTTCCGTGCTAGGGAGCGGATTCTCATGGCTACCAGAGATAGCTCTACCACCGTCTTTCGTGAAATGGATATACAACTATTCCAAGACCTAGCGACTTCCACCATCCAGAAGTGCAGAGACCTATAACCAATCACTAGACTCCTTCGTCAATGCATCGTTAGATACCGATGGGGCTCCCCTTTCCAGCTACAGGTCTTTGACGCTAATGGCTCACATCACGTTAAAACTCTGACCCAGAGTCAAGATCTACTTGCAAAATTGGATATCCTTTCTACCGCACTTCCTTCCCAATCTGGTTCTCCGAAGCCCCAACGATCAGCTCCTGCAAACCCTGAATGGTCCAGGGTCTCTCGTCGACGAGCCAGAGATGCTACCCCTCCATGATTTAAATGGCACTCTCCCCGAGAATATCTTTTGCAGTCCCTTTGTTAGGGATGAATTTTTTCTGTCTTTCTCTTTACAGATTGACGCCCACCACGGATGACACATATCTTCAGATAAATCTCCTGTCTCTTTGGACTATGTTTATACACTGTAGCACATTTCGTTTTAATAAATGATCTGTGCACACCTGTTCTTTCTTTTCGTTTTCGTTTCCTCGCTCTTCCTCCCTTCAAAAGCTCCATCTTATACTTCTCTCCCTTCTTCCTCCTCTTCTTCACTTCTACCCTGCCCCCTCTATCTTCCATCTCCCTTCCCTATCTCCCCTTGTTCCTTTCCTTATGTTCTTTCCCTCCCATTCTGTTCCAGCTCTTAGGATACTATTTGTATTGATTATTTATCCTATGGCCAATTGGTCATGTGCTGTCCATAGTGTCTTATGTTGGTCATCCTATGTTGCCTCTTCTTTATCATACCATGTTGAAGTTTATATGCTGTTGTTTCTACGTTACAATAAGCTGTTGGTTCAAATATGCTCTCACCTCCCTTTTCGTTGATTGCTCCGGGAAGGCTCCCCGCTCTCCAATTCTTCTTTCTCAAAATTCACTGACTCTAGCTTACCTACTTAAGCCATACAACCTGCACGACTCCTGGCGACTCAAAAATTCAACGACTAGAGACTGCACTCATTCCTCAGCACCCCATCAGGTGTACGCCCATATTAACATGCTTCATGTTTCTTACTCTTTCATGTCCCACACAACCCAAGCGGGCATCACTCCATTTTCATGGATTGACCAGGTGGGAGTATACATCTTATTGGATCTTCGGAAGCTCCACCTTATACTTCTCTCCCTTCTTCCCCCTCTTCTTCCCTTCTACCCTGCCCACTCTATCTTCCATCTACCTTCCCTATCTCTCCTTGTTCCTTTCCTTATGCTCTTTCCCCCCATCCTGTTCCAGCTCTTAAGATACTATTTGTATTGATTATTTATCCTATGGCCAATTGGTCATGTGCTGTTCATTGTGTCTTATATTGGTCCTCCTATGTTGCCTCTTCTTTATCATAACATGTTGAAGTTTATATGCTGTTATTTCTACACTACAATAAGCTGTTTGTTCAAATATGCTCTCACCTCCCTTTTCGTTTATTGCTCCGGGAAGGCTCGCTGCTCTCCCATTCTTCTTTCTCAAAATTCACTGACTCTAACTTTCCTACTTAAGCAATACAACCTGCACGACTCCTGGCGACTCAAAAATTCAGGGACTACACTCATTACTCGGCACCCCATCAGGTGTACGCCCATATTGACATGCTTCATGTTTCTCACTCTCTCACTTCCCACACAACCCAAGCGGGCATCACTCTATTTTCATGGACTGACCAGGTGGGAGTATACATCTTATTGGATCTTATCTACCAACCTCCTCACTCTAGGCAATGGCGTTTAGATGATTTAATTCTTCTGAATGACTCTGCTGCACTAACCATACATATGTCTATCACTAATTACTTCTTAGAGAAATCCTCCACTTCCATGGCACCTGGAGTCATTTGGGAAGCTCACAAGGCCACTATTCGTGGGTAACTGATTAGTACATCTGCTGCAGCTAGAAAGAAGTCGGCAGCAGAGATCTCCTCGCTTGAACAGCGAATTTCCACCTTGCTCACCCAGCACAAGCTTCACCCTGATCCTAGCCTATTGACACAGATAGATTCTTTGAAAGACCAATTGAATTCCCTTCTCTCCTTGAAGGCTGTTTGTATAATACTAAAACTCCAGCAGCGCTTCTACGTTAAGGCCGTTAAAAGCGGACTCTGTGCTGGCTGAGAAATTATGGAAAAAATAGGCATCAGGTTTTATTAACAGACTTCGTAAGACAGCCCAGAACCATATTACATATGACCCCTCCACTATTCTCTGTATTTTTTGAGAATATTATTCTTCCCTCTACAACCTTCCTGCATCTCTGCCACGTGGGGACCTTCTAGAGCAGAACTTGGGCACATACCTAGCCAATACTTCCCTCCCAAAACTCACTACAGCCCAGCTTTCTCACCTGAACTCTGTTGTTACACAAGACAAAGTCCTGGCAGACATCAAATCTCTTAAAACTTCCTCAGCCTCAGGATGGACCCCCATTTGACCACTCTGTTTAATCACATTTTAGAAGGTGCTTCCTTTGACCCTTTCACCACCCAAGCTAACATCATAGTGATCCCAAAACCACGAAAGGACCACATCTTATGCGCCAGTTACAGGCCGATATCGCTTCTTAACGTTGATCTGAAGCTCTATGCAAAAATATTGGCCAATAGATTAAATCCACTATTATTCATCTTGATCAGGTCGGTTCATACCTGAAAGGCAGGTCCCGGACAATACCAGGAGGACCAACGACTTGATCCATTCTGTCCACACTGGAAAAATTTCCTCCCTGATTATGGCTTTGGATGCTGAAAAAGCGTTTGACCGTATCTCCTGACCATTTTTGGGTGGAGCCCTTGAGTCGATGGGCTTCTCTGGTAGATTTCTGAGTGGCATATTGGCCTTATATAGATCCTCTTCGGTCACTGTCTCAGCTAATGGCATCACATCAATTTCATTTGGAATCTCAAATGGCACACGTCAGGGGTGCCCCCTATCACCGCTCATTTTTGCCCTCATGATAGAACCACCGGCTGCCAGTATTCGTGCTAATCAACAGATCTCTCGTATTAAAGTGGGCTCTACGGAGCACAAGTTGGCACTCTAGGCTGATGACATTTTACTCACTGTGGCCAACTCGATCACTTCTGTGCCCTCCCTTTTGTCGAACTCGATCTATATGGTTTTTTTTCTGGATATAAGATCAACACAGACAAAACTGAGGCCCTGGACTTTTACATACCCGGACCTGATAAGTCTCGTTTGGAACAAATTTTTCCCTTTAAATGGCATCTCCAAAAAATAAAATACCTTGGAGTCTATATTACTAAGCAATACCCTCAACTCTTTCAAGCTAATTTTCCTCGCCTGCTTACTCAAATGAAATCCGACCTAAACATGGTCCTAATGTTTGATCTCATGGATAGGTCGCATTAACACAATCAAAATGAACATTCTCCCTAGATTCCTCTACTAATTCCAGACCCACCCTATCTTTGTCCCTTCCTATGTGTTTAAATTTCTCCATTTCACAACCTCCTGATTTATTTGGTCGGTTAAGCATCCTCAATGTCGCCTGAAAGTCCTGCAGAGGTCCTCACGGGATGGCGGCCTAGGTATCCCTAGCTTTAGACGCTACTACCTCTCCGCTCATCTTGCTCAATGTGTTTTGTGGTGTTGCTCCAACTCCCCTAGAATGTGGATCCATATTGAGGCCGAGGCTCTGGGTTTATTGTCCCCTGTATCTCTCCTATGGATCCCATGACTCCGCCGTCCAAAACGAGTTTTTCTCCATCCTATTGTCTCTCACTCTTTGACAATCTGGGATTCGGTCTCTCAGAAATTTGCTCTATCTCCTTAATCTTCCCCGATTTTACCATTATTCAATTCTCCAGATTTTTACCCCCTCAGGCCTACTGCATTTTCCTCATGGCACTATCAAGGTGTGATATTTCTGAATGACCTTACCCGCACTGACATCTTCCCTCAATTCCCTGATCTTCAGCAAATGTTTACGGTCCCTACCAAATTTTTTAGCAATACTTACAAGTCTGTAATTCACAACACAAATAAAACCGGCTCACTGCCCTCCCACTCACTTCCTTTGAGTGCCTATGCCTCCGTCAATCATTCACTGGCCTAATATCTACCCTCTATTCTGAACTCTCCCTGGCTACATTGGACCAAAGGGACCCCCATGAATTGGCCTGGAAAAGGGACATTGGGGAGGCCCTCGACCCCGATGATTGGAGTGAAATTCGTGAGAATGCTGCTTCTAGTTCCATATGTGTAAAAATCAAAGAAAATGTTTATAAAGTTTTATATCGATGGTGCTATGTGCCAACACATCTTCAAATATGTTACCCGATACCTCTGACAGTTGCTGGAGAAACTGCTCCCTGGAAGGGACATTCATCCACATCTGGTAGGATTGTCCAAAACTGACTAGCTTTTGGCTTGACATCAATGATCTGATAACTGCAATACTTCAGATTTCTGTCCCTATGGAGCCTAAATTTTTCCTGCTTCCACTAGAGATTCCTGGGGCTACATGCCATCAAAATATACTCATTCGACATATCCTAATAGTAGCCACATGCCAACTTGCAGCCGACTGGAAACAGCAGAATCCTCCCTCTATTCAATCTATAATTAACTGGCATATGGAATTTATGAGCAGCATTCTTAAAAACTCCTCCAAATCCTTTTACAAAGTTTGGTCTCCATGGTTATCCTTTTTCAATTTCTGCTCTCCCTTTTAACTATCAGTGAATTATTTGCTACCTCTCTAAATTCTTGATAAATACAATCTTTCCGATCAAACTCCTTCCTTTTCTATTTTCCTTCTTTCTTCTCACTTCTCTAGCTACGCCGTTTCTATTCCCCCTCTCCTCATCACCTGTATCTGTATTTTACAGATAATGTGGTAATCCTGCCTGGCATATATTTACTGTTTGTATATAGTATTTTATAGATTGTTTTTCTTACAATAAATGTACTGTTGTACTTTGTAACTGAATTTGCCTGAGAGACTACAAGAATCATAGAATGTACTGGGTATGCTTCCCTGGCATAGTAAGGCACCCCTGGATGGCCAGCCAGCATGAAGTAGGTATAATTGGGCCAGATAAACCCAGTATCTTCCAAGTAGGTAAGCAGACAATTAGAAGTGGCTACAGTGCTGCATGTGTCCCCGTCATTGCTTTTCTTTACACCAGGCCTCCAGGACCCAGAAAAGATACTTTTCATAGGAAGCGTAATACAGGATGCATCCAAGTCAATTCTGTGTACACAACCTTACTCTACTTAACTAACTCTTGTCCACACCTGTAATACTTCTATAAATGTAAGTGGAAGCAACTGTATTTGTGGATGTATTTTTGGTATTAGAATGCGTATATTTATCCTGCAAAAATGTACTCTAAATGCCCATTGTGAGTACTGTTGGTAAATAATCTGACAAACTGAATCATAGTATCAAATTCATGTCTGTGTGTGACAATCAAAATTGTTCAAATTGAAAGAGCTTCTAGTGAAGTTTTAGTAATGATTTCACAGTCCAATAACAAGGTGAGTTAAGGGTATAAATATTTAATACATTTTTCAAGTTTAATACACTTTGTTGTTAAGTCAACATTTTAAAATAAAATTTGTTCAACAATTACAATTGTATTTAGAATTCTAAAATTCACAGATTGAGTCACTATGAAACACAATAGAAGAAATTTTTTGAAACTTTTCACACATCTCTAATGAAAACAATGGAATATCCTAATATTATAGCAACTAAAAAGTACAATTAAATCATATTTTACACAGGATGCAAAAACATCATAGTCTGAGATTTTAGGTTTACGTGGCTTTAAATTAACACCAGAATTTACAGCTTATGCAGACCTGGATCTGACATGTGTAATCTGAAGGTCTCCACGTCAGTTCATCATGCCCACAGCAAGCTAGAGGAACATTAGTTCCAATATCCTCTGGCTGATCTGGGTCATTGGCTGCCTCAGTGAACTGTAAATAATTTACTAGCCAAGCAGTGCAACACAAAAATACACAGATCAATGGTGGACTTGAAAGCACATGTAAAATAATACAGTTCAGAAAACTCATAGTTTGTATTTTTATCAATCTTTCACTTAGTGAATCATCTTAAATACCACTATAAAATGATTTCATTAATCAACTATAATTGTTAACAGCATTTTAGCCTCAAGGACTTCTTGAAAGATTTGCCATAATAGTGGTGTTTTTTATAGAGGTGGCAGAAGGTAACAGAGTTGTAATGTGTTTGGCTCTCACTCCCACAAATGTAAGGTATATTTAGCATACATGTGTTATATATTTAATTAAACCCACATTTTGAGACATTGGTATGTAGGAGGCTTTAAAATAAATCTTTATTGACTTCATCACTAATGAGCTTGACTGACATTTATATGTCCCATTTACATGCCAAGACTGATAAAGATGAGAACTATTTACATGTGAATGAACTTCCCAAGCCTCAGAAAGCTTTTGAAGACACCCGCTGTACTTTATGCATAATTAGGTCAATTCAAATCAAGCTACAGGAGTTTAAAAATAAACATTATTGAAACAAAACATGTATATTTCTCACTGACCTACATTTAAAGAAAATACTAAGAGTCTGAAAATGCTATCTCTATTTTATATAATATGTGTATTTTAAAATCTTACACCCTGAGTCAGATAGATGAAAAAATGAATTGCAAGCTATTTATTGCTAGTTAAATACAGTATATGCAACAACTCTATTTACTTACAGTATACATTCGGTTTTCATTAAAAACCATTTTTGAACTGGGAGGAGTGTAAATATGCAAGGGCGTAACTAATTTAGGTGCAGTGGGTGCAACTACTTAGTGGGCCCAGAGCTGATGAGGGGCCTGCCTTCCCTGATAAATGTGAGTGTTTACATGGGGGCCCTTACAGAATTTTTGCTATGTGGCCCACAAATGTTTCGCTACCCCCCATCCACCACCACCACCACCTCCACCTCCGGATATCTGGGATCCAGCCCTGTATTTTTCTGGGACTATAGAAGCACATATTTTCCGTTTATCTCTTTTGTTGGACAATGGACAGTCAATCAACTACCTTCGTTTTATTTTTAGCAAAAATTACACACAAAGGGCCTGATTATCTTTATTATCTTTATGTTTTGCCTGTCCTGAAAGGCTGGTGTAAAGATGCATGTTGAAGATGATAACAATATATATATTTTAATGAAATTATAAGAAAAGCCATGGATCACTTCCCACTGTGATCGGTGAGTTTTCTAATAATGCTGGAGTGAGAAGCAAAATGACATGATGGGTGCTCACCAAACAAATAAAAAAAAATAAACTTTTTATGTAAATACAAAGGGGTGGATTTTTTTCAAGATCTAATCTCAAAGACCCTGTTTGCAAAATAAGTGGGTGCAACCAAATTTGATAGAGGTTGTCAGTAGGTTGTTGTGTTTTCCAAATTGTATACTTTGTTGGGCTATCCATATTATTCCTGCACATCTTATGCATTTGATTCAAGACAGCGCAAAACAGCAAACAAATAAAAAAAACATTGCTTTATCATTTTCAAGTGTTGACAATGGTATTTCTGAAAAACAAGGTATGGTTTGTGTGTATACTACACAAAAAAAGAACTCTTAATTATGCTGGAATGTGATCAGCCCAAAATTTTTAAAACAAGCTCAGTACAGGGGATGAAAAGTGAAAAAGATTCAGCAGCGAAGGAGTTAATATACTTATAAAGAGACAATTTGAACATGTTCAATTACAAAATGCAAAGTCTGTCTCTAAAGGGTTATTATACAAAAGGTACTAAGTATAGCAATGTTTTCCACCTGCGTGAAATAAGCATGTAACAGAATGGCAGATTTTTGGAAGCTGTTTAGTAAGCTGGATTTATGTGATTTAGAGTTGGAAGCAAATGCAGCAATTGGGTTGAATATTTCTACATGAGCAAATCATTCTGTGCTTCTAGGGTAGAAAATATCTGATACAATTATTCACTTATATATAAAGCACTTTTACTTATTATTCATAAGCAGACTTAGATATATCCGGCTATTGCACTGTAGAGTTTGTATTTACACTGAAACCAAATGTCTGCAATAAATTTCTGCACAAAATTTCTGCCATCTTTGTCATTTTATGTGCACCATATGGTTTTAATCCAGCTACTCTTCCTGTCTAATCTCTCATGTACCTACTTGGTTGACTACTAGCTCTGGTACACACCTTTTGACTTAAATCCCTGACTATGATTTTGTCTCAACTCACAGCACCCAGCCTTTTGACAATATATCCAGTGACCACCAGCCAGGTACCAGCTCTTAGCCAGCCATCAGCAGGACATATGTTAGTGAGAAAAAATGACAACCATACTTCACCAAGAAAGAAATAGAAATCCTTTTTGAAAATAAGCCTTCCCCTTCTCCCCTCACAACTATTCCACCACTCTGGCAGAGGACATTCAGGAGAGTTAAAAGAAAAATAATAAAAATAAAATAAAAATAAAATAAGATAAAAAAAAAAAAATTATAAAAGAAAGCTAACAGATAAACTACAAAAGCATGTGGCTGCACAGATGGGGAACAGAGGCAAGAAATGGACCTAACTTTCTTGAAACACTATTGCCCAGATTGAAGGGAGGAAAGCAAAATACCATTCACATGTGCTGCACCAACAGCTAAGTGGACTTATTTTATGCCTCTTGCAGATTCTGGTGGACCTCTACATTGTAATATGCTTAATTTCTCCACTAGCGTGCTGTGGATTTTTTGTGCTGCTTATAAGCAATAATAATACTAATAATGAATTATTTTTTAAACACATTATCCACTACAGTGAACTTTTGTTGAAGACTTTATTGACACTTATCATGTAATTATTTAAGTTGCGCAATGTGTATTAAGCAAGTGTATTTACACACATGTGACATATATGTATGGCATCCTCAAATATATCATTATATTTCTCATTAGAAGTAACCTTATACAGAAGAATCTATAAAATATTAGAGCTATACAGTCTAAACCATACTTGCCAACTCTCCCGGAATGTCTGGGAGACTCCAGAAATCCGGGTAGGACTCCCGGGAGAGCAGGCAAGTATCCTGAATTTAAACTGTAGAGTTACACCGCACTAGGTGGACCATTAATTTTCCAATAATTCTTTCTTGATATTTGAGGAGGGTGCACTCGCACGCTCTATGGGATCAATATTATTTACAAAAAGAAGCAAGAAAAGAGTGTGTCCTAGGATAGAGGCACTCAAAATGATCAGAAATATTCCTTAAAACATATATCTTTATTAATATTCATTAAAAGTATATATAGCAGTGGAGAATAATCCCTCTGAAGCTAGTAGTGAAATAATAAAATAGAATATGACTGTGTTGACCAAATGATGAATACTGTTAAAAGGTAGAAAAAGCTACCTAGCTGCGTTGCCGCTCTATTATATAGTAAATGGTTGTTTAATACTAAAGAGATCACTTTAATATTCGAGATGTCTGTCACCTATACTCATTCAGGGCATGACATCTGATTAGGTGATGTATGATAAGAACATGTTATGTAGACCCTCGGATTTGCTTTGAATGTGTTGGGAGACTTGGTTGTCTCTATTTTAAGTTCATAAACATGTGTTGATTCTTGTCATATCCGGATATATATTATATATTTAAAGTGTTCAAGCAGCACATATGATGCCCAATATCCAAAATTATAATATACGTAGTTGTGATAGTCATCTATCCTATAGGTATTATATCTTGATTAATGGATAGGAGATCTGTACTTGACTGATCTAATAATGTCAAGATGACCCCGTTTATGGTTACCAGTGTGTATATATAACATCTGGACCATATATGCCACCTATCATATTACTGTGTTAGTAATATCTTCCTAATCTATTGCAATTTTAGATAAGATTTCAAGCAATCAGAGCAGTGACATTCTAAAGTCATTCATTTATGGGCTCTTTTAGATCGGTCTACTCTCTATAGTAACTGATATATATCTTTAAAATCTAAATCTTTATGAGCAGGCAGACGCAGCATCCGCCGACGCGCATTTCGCTAAGCAGGCTTTATCAAGGCCAAAACGCTGCGTCTGCCTGCTCATAAAGATTTAGATTTTAAAGATATATATCAGTTACTATAGAGAGTAGACCGATCTTAAAGAGCCCATAAATGATGCCCATTTATCACTAGCATCTCCAATTAGAGCTTGTGTGAGTGAGAACTGTGAACAGCAGTTGTGTATTAATGCCATTTCCATAAAGCAACAGAAGCATATAGTCACTATTAAGTGAGCGCGCTTGAGATGGGGGAGGGAGGAGTGATTAGAAAGAACAGCAATCCATCAATTTATAAGATACTTTAGAACGTCACTGCTTTGATTGTTTTTAATCTTATCTAAAATTGCAATAGATTAGGAAGATATTACTAACACAGTAATATGATAGGTGGCATATATGGTCCAGATGTTATATATACACACTGGTAACCATAAATGGGGTCATCTTGACATTATTAGATCAGTCAAGTACAGATCTCCTATCCATTAATCAAGATATAATACCTATAGGATAGATGACTATCACAACTACGTATATTATAATTTTGGATATTGGGCATCATATGTGCTGCTTGAACACTTTAAATATATAATATATATCCGGATATGACAAGAATCAACACATGTTTATGAACTTAATATAGAGACAACCAAGTCTCACAACACATTCAAAGCAAACCCGAGGGTCTACATAACATATTCTTATCATACATCAACTAATCAGATGTCATGCCCTGAATGAGTATAGGTAACAGACATCTCGAATATTAAAGTGATCTCTTTAGTATTAAACAACCATTTACTATATAATAGAGCGGCAACGCAGCTAGGTAGCTTTTTCTACCTTTTAACAGTATTCATCATTTGGTCAACACAGTCATATTCTATTTTAATATTTTGCTACTAGCTTCAGAGGGATTATTCCCCACTGCTATATATACTTTTAATGAATATTAATAAAGATATATGTTTTAAGGAATATTTCTGATCATTTTGAGTGCCTCTATCCTAGGACACATTCGTTTCTTGCTTCTTTTTGTAAATAATAAGTATCCTGAATTTATTTGCCGTAATTTTGCGCCCCCGCGACAAAATGGTGGTTTTTGTCACGGGGCGTAGCCAAAATGATGCGATTTACTGCACCCCGCCCCCTGCCCTGGATCTCCCGGAATTAACTATGCAAAGGTAGGCAAGTATGATCTAAATACATATACACTTATCCTATCATGAACATCTTTAAAGGCACGCAAAAGAAATATAATACCAGCTTAACAGTTGCAGTATTGATCATTTCTTCAAAATATTCACAATATCCAAATTTCAGATAATGATATAATGCAGAACAGATGTGTAGAGGTAGGTAGTTTATAAATGGATAGACACATTATTTGCACCTGTTTTGCCTATGCACATATCAATAATAATAGTAACATATGATTTTAACATTTTTAAAGATTCACAATAATGCATCTGGCAAAATACGCAAGTTATTATCATGAACACTAACACATTTTACTTCTACAAACTACAAAGTTAAGCATGCCCCTTAGTGTAAAGTAGTATGCTAAATGCATTTTTACACCTTGCAAATGGATCTGCATCCAGCACAGGCCCTTAGGCCCAAGTCCCAAGAAATTATGAATAAGCCTACTTGGAACTGCTACTCACAGAGAGATCATGTGACAGCTCATACAAGCCACATAGGGATGATGCTGGTTTGAGAAATTGCTTTCTACCCAGAATGTGCCAGAGTACATGGATTGACAGAGGATACAGCAGCTGTCCACTTAATTTCAAATTGATTGGTCACTTCATTGAGACCCTGGAATACGAACATCCTATATAGGATCATTACATTTGCACCTTATACCAGTAATTCCTAAGATACAACTACCAATATTGATTTCACTATATCTTGCACATACAATCTGCTGTAAACTATATACAGAATGACTTTACATATTCATACAATGATGCAATTGTGGACTTACATTTTGAAATGTGTGCAATACCAGATTATTACCTTTCAAATGACTGCCTTATATTAGCATATCAGCAGGGGCGGATTGACAATGTAATTTTCCCGGTAGGCCGATGGCCTCAGGAGGCCGACTAGTATCTTTTTAGCGGTTTATTAAAACAAAAAAAATTATGTGTAGCGCGACCACATCCCCCCCGAACGGCGGGGAAGGGGGAAAAGCAGTGTGGTACTAGGTAGCTGGCCCCTCCTCCGGGACCAGCCACCTACCTTAATGTGGCCACGGATAATGATCTCTCCCCTCTCCCCCCTCTGTGGCTGCAGTCTCCTACACAGGTCACATGGGACGTGTCACATGATAGCTGCCGTTCCATGTGTGCAGTGAGGGGAGTCTGCAGAAGGAACAACGTAAGTGTATGTCTGCTAAAGTGTATGTGTATGTCTCTCTGCTATAAAGTGTGTGTGTATGTGTCTCTCTTTCTGCTAAAGTGTGTGTCACTGCTAAAGTGTGTGTGTCTCTGCTAAAGTGTGTGTGTGTGTCACTCTGCTAAAGTGTGTGTGTGAGTGTGTGTGTGAGGGGGGCTACTAAAGAGTATGTAGGATAGGAGGGGGGCTACTAAAGGCTGTTTAGGATAGGAGTTGGGGCTGCTAAAGGGTATGTAGGATAGGAGTTAGGGCTGCTAAAGAGTATGTAGGATAGGAGTGAGGGCTGCTACAGGGTATGTTGGATAGGAGGGGGCTACTAAAGGGTGTTTAGGATAGAAGGGGGGCCACTAAAGGGTGTTTAGGATAGGGGTGAGGGCTGCTACAGGGTATGTAGGATAGGAGGCGGGCTACTAAAGAGTGTGTAGGATAGGAGTGGAGGCTGCTACAGGGTATGTAGGATAGGAGTGGGGGCTGCTAAAGGGTGTTTAGGATAGGAGTGGGGCTGCTAAAGGGTATGTAGGATATGAGTGGGGGCTGCTAAAGGTTGGAATAGGAGGGTTTTAATATATTGTGTGATAAGAGGGAAGGGAGGGGACTGTCTTAATAGTTCATGGGTGGAAGATAGGGAATTAATTTAATGGTGGAGTTTATGTTGGGCCTAATTATTTAATGGGTGCTAATATTTGTGGGGTAATGGTGGGGCAATTTAATTTATTGGTGGCACAATTTAATTTAATACTGGGCCTATTAAATTAATATGGAGTGAAGGGACCTTTGATTTAATGCTGGGATGGTTCGGGGCTATTAATTGAATGTGGGGCTGAGTTTGGGAAGGAGAGCTATTTATTATTTAATATTAATTGTGTAATGCCGTGATGTTTTTGGAAAATAGTTATATTAAATGTAAATGCTATTAATTTATTGCTGGGGCTGTTTGGAGGGAGGGAAATAGGCCTAATTATTAAATGTGGGTGCTATTGATTAAATGCCAGGGATGGTTGGAGTTTTCTAAATTTTATGTACCCATTTTTTTTTCCATGTAGGGCCGCCAACATTCCAGGATCCAGACAAGCAGCAACTGATCCAACAGCCACAGGGGTTGACCGTGACAAGAACAGGTAGGAGAGAGGAGGACAGTCTGCCAACTGTCCTGAATCTGGTGAGACAGTCCAGAATTTCGGTGACTGTCTCGCTTAGGATTTGGTCCTACTGAAAGGACAGTTGGGAGGTATGCCCCGTTTCACACTGTACTACTTGTGAAGGCAGAGCTGGGTGTATCTAACAGTAGTGCACACAGTTTTGCCTGTTTATTTGTCATATATAATAACCCGCCCCCCTGTCTTAAGTGCCCCGGGCCCCCCGGAGCCTTATTCCAGCTCTAGCGATACTTTAGTGGTTCTCGCCTTGATTTCATTGCCTCCTTCCACCTTGCATTGGTCCCATTCTCAGATCACTTTGCTGAACATATGGCCAGCCCCCATTGTACTGACAATATAATTAATCCTGCCTCCTTTAAACTTACTATATCACCAGCAAACCTTTGGAATAGCTCTCCCCTTCACTTATGCCATTGTCTGCCAACCCTCCCTGCACTGTTATTAAATCAAACCACCACCAATCACTGGGCACATTTAGGGCTCATACATAATTGTTACCAAAGAAGTGTTTTCTTGCAGATGCTTGAAGCAGTTTACCTTTCTGGTGATCGCACTGGATAGCCATTTATTATAAGGATTATTTTTTATGCATTTTTTGAAACACACAGTACACATTTTGAAATATTAAAGAGAGAGATTTGGCTGGTAGTTACAGCTCATGATGTCAGGGAAAGATGCAACAGTGCGGTGAGGTGCTCATATGCTTCTCTGGCAGACTGATCAAATAAGATTCTGCCAACATGTTTCGTAATAGTTAAACTTATTAAACAAAGTCAGATATGTTTCTATTAAGGGAATTTTGGAAGGATGTGCTAGTAGGCAATTAAAGAAGTTTGAGCACAGAGGCATAAATCAGTCTTAGATAATGTTAAAGGATTCATGTATTTTTATAGCACAGGACTGGTAGCTTTTTCCCTGCTCTGCTTTAGAAATGACCCACTGTGTCTTAAGTCATCACATATAGGTTTTCCTAAATGTTACTACAACCGAATTCCAGTAGTTTTAAATTCCGCCTACTTTTGTATTGGCCCCACCCACAGTTGATTTGGACCGCCCACATGAGGCCACTTCAAGAATTTTTTCCAGGGCCACTTTAAGTTTCCAATCCGCCCCTGCCCCTGCCTATCAGTCATATGATATAGTGCACATGCATTTGTAAGTTGCTTCATCCTTTGCACTACATGTTTAATATATCTTTCTTTAATGGAATGAAAGATACAGCTGCCTAGTGGTTTTTTTTATTATTGAAAAGGGGGCTGGGACAATTGTGTTATTTGTAAAAACTGTTATTATAGTAGTTAAAGTGTAAGTTTGATGCTTTATAAAATACAAACAAACATATTCAATTAAAGCGCCTTTGTAATCTGATTTTCTGCCCATATTTCAGTACGTTCTGTAAACATTCACCCTTCCCTTGATCAGCATAGACAGCCCTGGAGCATCGAATAATGGTCTTTAGTATGGATTTTAGTAAATTGCATTGTTTTGTAGCCAGTGAATTGTTTTGTAAAGGTCATGCTGCAAAAAATCTTTAAATTTAGAAAAAAATTGTCTGGTAACATTTACCTTTTTAACAACTAAATATTAAATGAAAAGATTAAACAAACTTACATTTTAATATATTTTAAAGCCCTTTACATGTATTTTTGTTTGAACAAGTAATACACGATTTATGAATCAATTAACAGAAATAGAACTCTTGATCCAATATTGCAAACATTTCCATGAACTGAACAGCAGAAGATTTGTTCATTGTTAATCTTTATCATTGACAATATTGTCATATATTATAATATTTTTCAACAAAGAGATTTATATACAGACATCGTCTGATAACTTCTGGTTGCTGTTAGCTCTTACATGGCCAAACAAAACATTATGTAGTAGAAAGCTATACAGACTGATAATTATTATATTTGCAGGATCGGAAATGTATTCAATGGCTTCAGGATGTACATAAAACTGAGCTGCGACATCCTCAAATGTTGACTAAGTTATCTATTTTGCAGGCATAATTTCCATTATAACCTTCTGGTCTTATAGATTTACATATCATGTGACTCCAGTCTATTAACATCTGGATCTGTTTGTGTTAGTTACATTGTTAACACTTCAATTTTAGGTGAACACTACAGATAAATGGCTATGCAATTGCAAATAAGGTATATTACAAAGTTAAGCAAGTAAATTGATATGCAGAAGTAGTTAATATTTTATGACAAGTAAATAAATATAGGAAAATATAAACCTGAACTCACATGGTTGTTTCCATGGTTTAGACTAGCAAATTATATATGCATCAGAAATAGTTCCTTGAATATATTAAGTGGTGCCACTTGAGAATAAAGAGATAGCAAATATTTGTCACTTTTAAACAACGATTTATATATAATAATGGAATAATGTGCAAAATACTGATTCTTTATAGTATATAACCAAACTGGTTTTTTTAAAAGATCTTTATAATATCCATTAATATACACAAAGTAAAGGCAATGAGGGCCAAGTTAATTGACATTGTACAAGTCAGACAGAGAAGATGTAACGACCAGAAATAGAACAAATATGCAATAAAATGGAATAAGCAGGATATACATTCAGGTAATTGGTCCAACTAAGTCATAGATAAACATAGATAAACAACACCAGTATGAGATAAGCAGGAGTGTAATGTTTTTAGATTTTAAAGGGGAGGAGGAGAGAACAAAAGGAAAGGGTGGGAGATGGGGATAATAATAACTGAGACCTAGCATGGGACCCTCCACAGCCAATGGGCAACTATAGGGTAACAGAGTTTGATATTAACTAATAATGAAGATGTCCTGGTATGATATGTTAAGAGAGCTGGAAGAAGGGGGGCTATTATAAATAAACGAATCACAACAGATTTGGGAAAATTTGAGGGATTTATTATTTCTGTACACAGAGATTTTTTCCATGGACGTCAGAAACCAAATGTTGTTTAAAAGTTGCTGTCTAGAGGGGGTATCTGGGCTTTTTCCTAGTTCATGGCTTCCAAGCACCTGGCCATATTAAGGAACAGTATAGATAAATTCTCAGATTGCTTGTCAAGAACATCTAGCGTAGAACCCAGGAGAAAAGTCCTAGGACATTTAGTAATCTTAACTTGAGTAATATCACTAATAAGAAAAGACACAACATCCCAAAACAGAGCAATTTATGGGAAGGACCACCAGATATGAAGGCAGGAACCCCGCTCCCCACAGCCTCTGGAACACAAACCAGAGGTGTTTCCGTACATCCTTTGGAGATTCTTTCTTTAATTGTTGTCCAGGTATCCTCATCTGGTGGCTTACCTAAATCAGCCTTCCAGTTAAGTTCATGTACAGGAGTAGTGGTCTGTTTAGAGGTGATGAGAAGGTTATATATGCAACACCTCTTTTCCTAGGATTAAGAGTGTATGGGTGTGTGTGTTTCAGGTCCTGGCCCATTAGTTTATCTTTATCCTCGGTGCGCAGTGCCTCCACCTTGGTCTTCAAACAGTAAGCTCTTTGTGGGGTAATGTTCAGTCATACCAGAGGGAGACCAATGAACCCTCTGCCCCCTTACTCTCAGCCCCAGGCTTGAATACAGAAAACACACACCAGCTAGCTTTAGAGACCTCTAGCACATTTTTAATAAGTTTGCATAATGAGTGCACATTTAAAACAGTATATCGGCTCACAGGTAAACTAAACGACAGGTTAATCTTATGCTTATCATATAAAAACACACAGTTCTTAAGATTATCAAATAATAACACACAGTTATCCTAAAATCTGGCTTCAGAGGTACCTCTGCATCTTAACATTATTCTAGCAAACCATTCATACTAAACAGGGAAATGTAAAGACATGGCAGTTGAAACCAATATAAGTTTCACATATAAATATGACTGTCCAATATATAACAATATGCAGCACACATCATAAAGTGCATTTGGTATCCATATCTACAGGCTCCTTTCGTTACTTTTCAGTGATACAATATGAGTTCTCAGTAGAAATAAAATGGTAACTGCAATAGTAGAGATCCCTCCAACAAGCAATAATAAAATAGTAATAAACACAGATTTTTGCAATGCTTGGCACATGCAGCAATTAAGTAATGGGATTAGGTGGCTCTGACTTAATATAGCCGTGGCAATTATGATTTAAGCAGTACTGGAGGAGTCAAGACACAGAAGTGGCAAGGGCGTACTGCTGATAGTCATCCTCAGCATTGCATATTGTTGCACCGGCCCTCCAACACTTGCAAGAGATACAGTTCTTAAAAAGCATATATGTGTATTACCTCCACATCTAATTGTGTCACAATTATGTGAACACATCCTTACTGCACTCAGCCTATGCTTGCCTGCCCACACCAGTTCTGTCTCTTCAAGCATAAGGAGACACACGTCAATGTATATATGGACGTATGCATACTCATTTCTGGTGTGGTACAGAAATGCGACTCTTACGCAAAGAAAAGTGTCTAGGGAAGGAGTTCCTGAAATTGCAGACCATCTGATGAATATGTTAGGTTCCATCTTTGCAGAATTTGCAATTAAACTATTCAGAATTCCCAAAATGATTTGCAGATTGAGAAAACTTCAGAAAATTCCCAATTGTTGCACTCATTTCTAGCTAGGTTTGTCAAACTTTCCAATTGATTGCATAAGCAGAGAACTAAAAGGGAGAATTCCTCCAATAGGTCAAATACTGTCACTGTTTATTAAAAATATAAATACAATGCACTTACAAAGTACAAATGGAATAAACATATAATGGGTTAACCCTTCCACCAGATGATCTACTTCAACAGACAAATGGAGAACATTTTGTATTGTCCAGATAGTACAAGTAGAACGCATACAGGAAGTCCATTAAAAATAATATTTTAACAATTTTTGTGGCCGCTTTGAGCATTTAGATAAGTATGCACATACACTCCTTTATAGTCAGTGCAAAAAAATCAGTTGTGAACCAGTGGGTTTAATGAGAAGATCTAAAAAAGATAATTGGTGTACAATTATTATTTAAAACTAGATGAAAATGGTTATAATACAAATATGCAATTTGTGCAAAGTGCGTTTGTTTGAAAACGCACGTAAGTAGTCTCTGCGAAGTCAACTAGGGATGGATCGCTATATACGTTACTTGATCATTTGGGTAGTTAAATGATTTACGTGATGTTACAACTGGCATGTAGTTACACTACATCTGTGTTTGTAATATTTTTTTCCGCTAGTTACTTCGCAGACACATGTATGTTTGCATACTTTATGCATTTGTATAGGCAGCTTGTTCAAAAGTAGCTTAATGCTTGTGCTCACTTCCCAGTGGAGTTTTCCTGAGCTAGTATAGCTAATATACATTGTTTATTATATGTTTCAAAATACCATTGATGTACTACAGAAGAAAAAACCCTGAATTAGGTCTGACTGTTTTTTATTTTTGCGGCTTGTGTCGGGTTGTTGATCTGTAAATAAAGAATTGTTAAACATTTGTGTATATTTTTTGTGCATTTGTTAATTTTCATTTGGTGCAGTACAGGTTCTAGTGGGCTCTGTTTACTTTCTGGTTAGCTAACTGTTAGCATCTCTTGTTACCAAAACACTTACCAACACTTAATGGCAGGCTGGCCATCCTGGAATAAAGGCACTATGACATCAATTTAAATACTAATACCCTACAGATGCTGTCCACTATTGTTGGAAAAGCCCAGTGCAGAGGCCACCTATGGTGATGGTGAGGGTAATGTTTTCAAATTTTAGCCTGACAATTATGGTAAGGGGCCCCATCACCAGCTTGTTAAGGCTAGTTTTGGTATTAGGAAATGTTAGAGTACCAATTATGTCTTTGGCCCATGATGTTGCAAGTACCATCCTAGGCCAGCAGCACTGGGAATGCTGATGTTACTGCATGTTAAGTGCACCCAGTACAGACTGGACAATAATTGTGTTAGGTAAAATTCAAAATACATACTGGTTAACTGTAATAGCGTGGAGTATTATTTAGTACTCAAGTTAGGACCCTTCAAAATGTATTTATTTTTGGGATGAGATGTTTATATAGGTGTAAGATATACTGTGATTTTCTAAAGAGTTGGTTCTGTTTTTTAAGCAAATTTAATACTATATTTCACATAGTTATACTAACATTCCAATTATATAATTTTTGGTTTCTTCAAGTTTTTAGATTGTGTCCATGGTGATTTGTATGTTCCACACCAACAAATCGTTTAGTATCTGACTTGTTAGCTATACACTAATTGGAAAGAAATGTTTAAAATATATTTCTAAACCTTGAAAAAAAACATTAAAATCTCTTGTGAAATCTGTGTGGTTACAGGGTTCCCCAAATAGTGTTCTCTTGGGGTTTATACCAAACCTTAATAAATAATTGCTTTAGCATCAACTCTACATTAATGAAACATACACCATTTGTTACAATTCAAGAAAAAAATTTTTTTTAAACAAATCAAGAAAATAACTTAATAATTTTCACTTAATAAATTTAACAAATATCTATTTTTTGTTTTTTTGTTTTAAAAAAACTGATCTTTAATTGTTTTAAAATAACTTGGGGTAGGAATTGGATTTGTGGTGAAAATTGGTTGTGTGCTACTTCGAAGCCGTAATTGAAAATCCATCATTTCTTCATCAGCTGAAAAATAAAAGTCAAATAATAACATTTCCCATTCTTACTATCATCACCACCATTTATTTATATAGCGCCTCTTATTCCACAGCGCTGTACAGAGAACTCATTCACATCAGTCCCTGCCCCATTGGAGCTCACAGTCTAAATTCCCTAACATACACACACACAGACTAGGGTCAATTTGATAGCAGCCAATTAACCTACCAGTATGTTTTTGGAGTGTGGGAGGAAACCGGAGCACCCGGAGGAAACCCACGCAAACAAAGGAGGAACATACAAACTCCATACAGATAAGGCCATGGTCGAGAATTGAACTCATGACCCCAGTGCTGTGAGGCAGAAGTGCTAACCACTTAGCCACTGTGCTGCCCATGTTGCAAAATTCAATACAAACTTTTTGGGTGTACTCGTACTTTGTTATCCCATGTTGCCAGCTCAGTAGAGTTCACAAGTGATATATTAAAGAAATATATGGGCAAAATTTAATTTTATGCTGAACACAGTAGTAGTCTGTATGATTTCTTTGGTGGTATATGTAGATATATATTGTGTTTGGCTTTGTCTTTCTGAGCCAAATTCTAGGGTACATTATGTTCGACCCCTGTGGAATAGCAGAATGTGACCAGGTCTAGTCTAAACCACATTTAGAAACATATCAGATTTCAGAGGGACACAGTTTTGGGCATGCAAAATCATCTTTCAAAATGCAAATAACTTACTCAATACAAATAATTATTTTTTTCCATCAACAAAGGTTTCTCCGCTCAGTGTCGGACTGGGGCATGAAGGGCCCACCGGGGGACTGCAATGCTAGGGGCCCACCAGAGGGGGTGTGGCCAGCCATCATAGAGGTGAGACCAGACACTAAAGGGAGAGTGGTCAGCCCACGAAGGACAGCTAGCACCATAGTGTAGTTTATAAAGAATGTAGTGTGCTCATCCTTCTCTTTTAAAATGACAGGCTGACTGCGCACTTAGTTACTAACCTGCTCATGCTCCTCTGGGCGGTTGGATATCCGGAACTCCTACTCTCATCTGCCCTGCTCAAAGTGAAAAACACACTACCGCGCAGGTTCAGAGAGCCCAGACGCGACTCTCTGCACCTGTGTGGTAGTGTGTTTAACGGGAGTGTTTGGCAAAAACGGGGAGGGGGGGAGTTACGCTCTACCCCTACTGTTGCAAGAGCAGCATTAACACAGGTTATCCCTCTCTACGAACTAATAATATACTGAAAGTTAAACGCTCATTGACTTATGTATTATTCCAAGTGTAATGCTAATAATAAAATTTGTATTCTTTTATCTTGAATACAATTCGTATTTTTCTATATCTTGTATTAGGCTGTGAGCAAGAGGCTCGGTTCAATTAGTGGAATAACATTTAATGTTAGTTTTATCACAATCTATTGAATCCTGGTTAAAATACATAAAAATACATTAATATAGACAAATAAAATACTCCAATTAAACCACAGTATCTATATTATGAGTCATTGATTTCTATATACATACATATGGTATGGCATCAATTGAACATACATAAAAAATCAGACAAACCTAGGTATATAGACCTGGACTAGTCTAGCTACTGGGAGGCAAATGGCAGTGGGTATAAATGCTGCATTGATCCAGATATAACACAGTCACTGATATCTCAATAAAATAATGTTCATAGCATACAAGTCCAGTAGATGGGAATTGGTATTTCTTTAAGTCTCTGCTAGTGCAATATAAATATTCAGATCACTGTCCACATATATCACATGGTTATTGCTGCGATGCTTTCAAATTTAACTTTGTTTACTTGCAGTTTCGATGTATATAGAGATGGTGGCCGGGTACCCAGTGTGCTGAAATTAGAGGATGTTTCTCGTGGTCTGTGCTTGTTACTGTTGGAGAGAAAGGTGCCTGCGTTCCACTGTGGAATGCATCTGTCCCTTCCTGTTCTCGCGTATGTCCAAAAGATGAATTGTATGCAGTCAGCTGTTTTCTTAGCTCCTCCCTAACAATTGAGGGGGCATGGCTATAATGTGGCGGGGCCTACCGGTGGATAGTCCTGCTGCCCTGCAGGCCAGTCCGAGCCTGTCTCCGCTACATTTTCCTGATTTGGAGGAGTGAACAGAAATGGAGAGAAGGAGAAAACTTAATGCTCCTAAGCCTGTCTCGCCTCCTGGCCCTCACCCTAAAGCTGTTGCTCCTCCTGGCCTTCCATCTCCAGTTGCTCCTCCTCCTCCTCAGGCTCATCTCTGCCTACCCTGTCATCTCTGCCTCCCTGCCACTCAGGCATCACCTGCTGCACCTAAACTCTCTGCTGGTCTACTGGCTCTGCTTCTTACCCACTATTGCCTTCCATATCATGGGTAACCAGAAGTCAGGTGAAGCCACAACCACCAACATTAACACCAAGTAGAAAGGTGTGAAAAAAATTATTTGCATTTTTGGTTTATGTACTGTATATTGAAATTTGCTTGAAAATTGTCATGGTAAATGATAAAATTTAATTACTAACATGCAAGGTAGTTCAAAAGGACATATTCTTTGAATGATGCTGGATCCACCAGTTCAGTAGGGCTGGGATCTTTGTCTTCCACCACTTGACCAACAATCTTGGCCTAATCAACCCAAGGAACCCTGCTCCTAATAGTGATGTTATGGAACACCATACGCAGTGCAAAAATGTCACATACTGTCCTTGGCGCATACATAAAAGCATCACCAGACTGGTTAAGACACCTATATCTGGCCTTTTAATGGCCAAATGCCCTCTCAACAACTGACCTGGTGGCCGTATGCGCCGAGTTGTATGCAACTTCCTGTTATGTGTGTTGGTTCAAAAGAGGAGTGATGAACCAAGGGTGGAAAGGGTACTTGTTGTCTCCTATAAAAGGTGACAAGAAAGACAAATGCCAACATATTAATAAAGACAAACAAAACAAACACAATTATCTGTAGAGCTCAGAACATGACATTGTGCTTTTTTAATGGTGCAATATTTGAACATTAAGTGTAATCGCCTGATTTAATTTGAGAAACAACGGGAAACCCAAGAAAGAACAAAAATGGTTAGATACTTCTATAATATAGATATTGATGTACAGCTCTGACAGGGTTTGCTGTATATTTATTTACTTAAAAAAAATTAAAACTTGAAAACTAATATGTGTATGCTCCATTTAAATCAGCCATGTATTTTTTCATAACTAGCAAACCAAAAACTAGTTTCCACCACTTGCATTGTTACATGCAATATATTGGTAAGAGTTTTAATATTTAGTAAAGGTGGTAGATGTCCCATTTTTGACTACAGTATTTAGCAAGGTCTTTAAAACAGCTAACAGCTAACCAAAAAGCCATAAAAAATATAAAATAATACCATGAAGCCACACCTCATCATGTCCCCTTGCACCCCCTTACCTCTCTTGCAATCTGCACCACATCCCAGACTGTCTGAAGGAGAAGGAGTCATGTGTGCTCCCAGGCCAGACAGCAACCAGGTCTCGAATTAGGAGAGAGGCATCACATTTAGCCTGGACATTTATAAAGTGGAAATGCTTCCAATTCAAAAAAATCTAACCATTTCCACCCGATGGGACCAGTGCTACATGTGTGCCATCTACAGCCTCTATGACGTGCGGAAAGCTGGCTATGGTGGCAAACTGACACTTTATGAGCACAAGGGACTCCTCATCGAGTGACCGAATAATGAATTGCCTAAGCCATGACAGGAATGTCCGCAGAACAGCCTTCAGCACATGACTGAGGGACTTCTGAAACATCCCTGCCACAACTCCCACAGTGGTTTAGAATGACCTTGAGGCGCAAAGTGCAATAGCGCCAACAGTTTGGTCAGTGCTGATATTGCTGTTGGGATGTTGCACATTCTAGGTCTCTCTACATAATGCGTATGGTGTCCATGATGACATGATGCAGGAGCTGATAACAACGGAGCACCTCAGCATCAGACATCCCAAAGAGGCTGACACATGGCTTGAAGACACACTCACTGGGCAGGTGATGGTGGACCAGTTGCTGGTTTAGGAAGGGTTGACAGCTGTTCCCCTCCTGCTCCACCACCTTAGCATTGGCCTTTCCAGAAAGTGCTAAATATGTGAGAGAGGAGGATGAAGGGGTCAAAAAAATAGATTGCCTCATCACTTGCAAGCTTGTTGTCCTGTTTGTACATTAATCATTAAAGATTGCAAATTTGCTTACTCTGAAAAAGCGACTTTGCCAGATTCATGAAATAACTGTTAAAAAACAGCAACATTTTTTAATAAACTTATATCCAAAGTAGACTTATATTAGTAGAATGCATAGGTAAGACTTTGAATAAAAGGCAGTAAAAAGAAATTTTAAAACAAAACACACAAATCACACAAAAAAGGTCACAAACTATTCTACAGACACATAATCCTAACATTTTAAAATATACAAACATTGAAAATGTGTGACATTACTAGGGTATAAATGTATGACAACACATTCACTCAAAAAATTTAGTAAACCATCCTGATTTATGTTGTGCTAAGAAAACAAAATTGCCTGTTTAGTATGACAGCTGCTGAAACACAACTTCAACTTCAAGATATACTAACGAAATGGCACCATAATTATCTTACTCCATGTGTCTTATATAGTGGTATTTAATGAGATGAGTTTATGCAGGTGTATGGAACACAGTTCACTATTGCATTAGATGGCGAGGTCTATGCAGCTGTGTTTTGGTTGCGGTTGACAGTAGGGATTTAAAGTAGTCCCTGAACAGGAGCAGAGTTTACGTGCGCCTGCAGCTGACTTGGACGTTGGTGCACGGGAATGCCCTCACTGTACATTGCCTCTGTGCATCTGCCCCCTCCACACCCCATTCACTCTCTGAAATTGTAGGGTGTAGTAAGTGTCTTTTCTTTACAAAGACGGAGCGGGCAGGGATGTGCTTATTGGCCTATGGTCCGGTTCTGGGCATGCACATATTGATGTTGCGCACGATACGCTCAAAATCTGCAGATGCGTGCCTTAATGGCTCAGGTCATTTATGTCACACGTTTCCAATGCATAATGGGCCTGATTTATTAAAGAACGTTAAGCACAAAATTGAGCAAGTTTTCTTACTCTAGTTTACTGGACAAAACCATGTTGCAATGCAAGGGGTGCAAATTAGTTAATTATTTAGCAAATAAGGAAAATACTGTTGTTTTTTCATGGAGCACACAAATACTTGATAGCTTATTTGTCCACTGAAATTTAAAGTTGATCTAGGACATGCCCTTCCCCAAATATAAATCTGCCATCACATTTTTTGCTTAACTTCCCTTAATGAATCAGGCCCAATGTGATTAACCTCCTTTATCCATACTTGCCAACTTCTTGCATTTGGAGTCCAGTAGCTCCTGAGTGGACTGGGCTCAGCAAATCGCGTCATTTTTGCCCCGCCCCTGTGACATAATGACACAACCGTATCACTTTACAGCGAAGGACTGCGTCAAATGCATTTTGGATCTAATTATGCCCACTTCACTAGAAAGTGGGCAGATGCGGGAGGCTGCCATACTCTTTCGGGAGTCCGGGAGACCCACTCAGAATCCTGGAGTCTCCCAGACATTCTGGGAGAGTTGACAAGTATGCCTTTATCACTATAGGCCTGATTCATTAATAAAAGTTAAGCAAGAAATTTAGTAAGTTCGCTTACATAAGTTTTCTGGACAAAACCATTTTGCTATGCAAGGGGTGCAAATTGGTTTATTATTTTGCACATAAGGAAAATACTGTCTGTTTTTTTTCATGGAGCACACACATACTTGATAGCTTATGTGTACATTTAAATTTAAAGTTAATCTAGAAAACAAAACAGTATTTTACTTATGTGCAAAATAATAAACTAAAATGCACCCTTTGCATTGTAACATAGTTTTGTCCCAGAGAAAACTCAAGTAAAAAAATTAGTACTTTCCTTAATGAATCAGACCCAATGTGATTAAAGGCTTTAGCCCTTTGCTCAATTGAAATATCAATTAACTGAAATAAACATTGATCAAGTGATCAAACCACTTGTTCATAAAAAAAAATCTGTTTCATTTAATCCATGTGCTGGCATTTTGAAGAAAAAATGTCTAATTTAGTAACATTTTCTAAGTTATAATAAATTATAAGTTTGTGTGCAAAAACTTTGCAACAGAACATAGAATAATATTTGTTCTTGATACATCTCTTAAACACAAAGGATTTGTTAAACTAAAGGAAAACAGCTCCAATATTACAATTCAGAGAAGGTTTATTTCCTCTTCTTTTTTGAAATGTAATATCAGCACACTGTATTTTAAGTATGTTTATTTCTCTTCACAGCATTTAATAAAATGAGTGAGTGTTTTTATATTGATTGTTCTTTAAAGATTCATTTGAATTTCTACATAAAAAGATGAAAAATTTCAATCTTTTTATTAGAAAGATAGTAGAATTCATGACTTTATATTTAAATTCCTCAAAAATAGTCACTATCCTTACTTAATATAACTAATCTTTATTTTTGTAAATAATTTGTATTCCAATAAAATTTCCCTTTTAGTAATGTCTGATACCATTGCACATGACATATAACTCTCACACTCAATACGCTGAGAGATGCAGGTAAAGATTTTAATCTAGTAAGAGAAAATAAGATAGCAATCAACATATACCATTGATTAGTATATTTTCCATCAATAACATTGTAAACATATGCAATATATGGTATTTAAATGAAGTGGTCTCTTGCTGTGTTATGTGGCATTTGAATGAAATGGTTCCCGTTAAGTGTACTGAAGCCAAATATTGTTATCCTCCAGACAGACTGTGTGATTTTCTTTTTGCCACAAAACATTGAAGTCAACCAGTCAACCAGTGAACCTAATACATCCTCTATTCCAATTGGCTAAGAGCAAAGCTTTCACTTATATAATTTATAATTTTATCATCAGCATAATAATGGGTTCTAAGCAAAACTTGGACTGAGCCCTGTCACACTGAAATATTTATTAAAAATTTATAACGACTTCCAATGATTTGCTAATTTCAATATTATTCATTGCTTGTGCCAATTGACATTCATTAAGGAAATCCACAAAACCAAGTTTAATCTCAACTACATTTAGACATAGTTTACTAAAGTGATGCTAAAGTCATCACCACTATACCACACTAGAATTCCCACGATCACCTCTTAAGATGAATTGAATTTAATGGCTTCCTACAGCTTTTTTTAAAAAAAATACACTTCTATTTCCATCTAGCTCACTTCTCCTCTTTCTAGCCAAGTATTTATATTATAAGAAATAGTTGTTTTTTGCCCATGCACTAAATATAATTCTATCCAGAGAGCAGCTCTTTCTCACATCCCAGGACAATGATAATAAGCAATATAAAGGATATAAATAAGTGATAGACAACATGATACACTTAAGGAGCCACATGGTGTGACCCTCTAACCTTCAAATGGATGCATATTACCCTCAATCTGAGTTTTAAGTTAAAATAATACATTTAATCATAAGAAAAAGAAAGATAGATGGTATGTTGCAGCCAATAAATTAAATACAGAAAAAGGTAAAAAGGCCCTTTAAATTTACCCCAGTTACTATGCTGCAAAGACCAGAGATGATTTACATTATTAGGACATCTCAGGTCAAGCTCACGGCATGGCAATTAATGCATCCATGCTTTATAATATTTATTTTTACATACACATTCCCAAGGTTTGTTTGTACCTTGTGAAGATCATGTGATGGCAGTAGTGATACAATTTGATTAACTGCAAATGTCAATTCATGTAGCTTATTGCTTTATCAAAATGTTCCTCGTTGAAAAAACAACAACATGATGTTGATATGCACAACAAGTTGTAAGAAATATAATTGCTAAAAGCAAAATATACAAACTATTTAATGTCTGCAAATGTAAAATACTGATTTCAGCAAGTCGCTGATGTCCATTTTGGTAATCTCTGCATTCTGCATTATTATAAATTACAAATGACCAAGAAATATAACATTTGCCAGTATAATGTCTTTTCAATGTATAGTAAAGTGTGGCAATATGTAAGCACTATTTAATAGATAATGATCATTAGGCTGATTTTATTTAAAAACAGTTCACATTTAAATAAGAACTTGACCAGTTCTCCGAGGCTAATTGAGAAAGTGACTGTGGGATTGGCGAATTCATATTATCAAAAGTTAAAGTAACTATTGATTTTTTAAGAGAAAGAACATGAATACATGAAAATTACAGGAATTAGTGCAATTACTTACATTACTTCAGAAGAGATCGTCAGGTCACTTCATTGAGTGAATTTCCCTGTAGTATATCCTAAACACATATTCTGCTAGATGACTTAAATGATCTAGTTCAATGTTTTCTTATTAAGAGAAATGTATTACTAAATGCTACGTTCTATTTGTGAGGCAACTGAAAAGATATTATAACAATTAATAGAAAAATATAAGATTACAGGAAAAAATATGGTTAGTTATCAAGAAGGAGCATGTTCAGAAATTGATAACAGTGCTTGGACAAGATGTTTTGGCATACTTGCCAAATTTCACCGCCGACCCTCTGGGCAAGCAGCAGGCGCAGAGGGAGGAGGCATCTGCTGCTTGCCTGGAGGATTGGCAGTGCAGGTTGGCAAGTATGCCAAAACGGTTTGTTTTGGCATACTTTTCCAATCTTATTAGTTCCCGTTCGTTATGTGGCACCGAAAACTGCATTAAAAGTTTTGCTAATTGTTGTACATTTTTTAAGTGTATATTAGCAAACCAAGATAAAATCATTCTACATTCTCAACTATGCTCGCTCTTTTTTGAACAAAATAAATATTACTTTCCTTAATTAAATACTTTGAATTTCCAAGTTGAAAGTTGATCTGTTAGTCAGCTGCACTTAGGACTATATTCTCTCTGCTCATACATGCACTTAACTGACTGAGAGATGCTAGAGAACAAGTTAAGGAAGCAATCAACCTGTGAATTGGCTGAACTGGCTGGTATTTTAATGTTCTGTAACTGTATTTTGTTTTCCCCTGTTATCTCTGTTGCCAGTAATTTAATGCTGCTTTTGTTTTTTGTTTTTTTATGGTGACTGCTGTCTTTCTGATAACTGCTGCAGTTTTGTCAGTTTAAAAAAAAAAGCACTGAAAATGTGTGCTTGGTAATAAATCATTCCACTTCTCCAGACCTAGAAGGTAATGTCCTTTCCTAGTTTTAAAGACGTTTTGGCATACTTACCAACTTTCCAAGCCAACCCTCCGGGCAAGCAGCAGATGCAGAGGGAAGGAACGGAGTTATAAAAATAGCGTGATTTGGCACAGCCTCTATGGCAAAATGGCAGGATCGCATCATAGAGTAGTGGGGGCTTAGCCAAAGTGACATAATTCACGTCATTGAGGCCATGGACCAGGAGAAAGACCTGCTCTCCTTGGGACTCTGGGAGAACTATATGGTATGTGTTTTGACAACCAGTTGAAGAATATGAAATCATGGAATGAACATCACCCACCACCACTTACCATGGTTAATGTATGAGCTGCCCGATGTGATGCTATATACTGAAGATGAAAGAGGAGCTATTAGATGTTTACATTTTTTGGGGCAACCAACATTTCTACTCACTAACAGTTCTGAACATGTTTCTTATTGGAATATGTTGCAATATACTTGGTTCCCTATGTAAAAAATATAGGTATATTTGTAGCTGCCAGAATATTTCATTGAATTATTTTATTTCTGCATAAAAAAGAATAATATCTCCCAGCAGCCATATCATTATAAGGAAAGGTAATAGAATGCTGCGTGGCTTTATATTTAAATGTCTCAAAAAAGGACACCAAGTAGTCTTGTTTTATGCAAAAACATAACTCACACCTATTTCAGTAAAATCTGCTGCCATTACATATGAAAAATAACTATCACAATAATTCCATTGAGGGGTGAATATTTTCATTTAGTTAGAGAAAACAAGATATAAATCAACATTTTCCAATCATTAGCATATTTTCCTTCAATACAATTGTTGTATTATTCTATATATTGTATATTAAGCGGTTCCCCACTGTAATGAGTGGCATTTGAGGGAAAAGTTTGAACACATCAGTAATAAATCATCTATATAAGGGTATCTCAAATCCATTCCTCAGAGGAGCTCTAACAGTACATGTTTTCCAGTTCACAAGTGACATAATTATAACCACTTTTTAAAATGTCAGTCTCTAATGAATACACCTATACTTCAGGAAGGAGATAGGAAAACATGCACTGGCAGTGTTCAATGAGGACTGGATATGAGTAACACAGTTCTACATCATGTAATAGAAACCATCCAAAAGTATTTTCAAATCATGCTCACTAAAGCTAGACTTGTGTTTTAAATGTGCAGCTGAATACACAAATTGGCTTTGCCATTAGTTGCTTGTTCAAAGTATCTATACATCATTAAAATTTGATTATCAATATTGTGGACGGGCTAAAAAATGCATGTGTGTGGTAGACTATGGACCATCTGGATATCTAGACCAGAACAAAATGTTCTATGCCACAAGTGGTAATACTTTGTTTTCCAATCTTAATAGTTCCCATTCTTTATGTGGCACCGAAAACTGCATGAATTGTTTAAGTGTATATTAGCATACCAAGATAAAATCATTCTACATTCTCAACTATGCTTGCTCTTTTTTGAACAAAATAAATATTACTTTCCTTAATTAAATACTTTGAATTTCCAAGTTGAAAGTTGATCTGTTAGTCTGTTGATCTGTTAGTCAGCTGCATTTAGAACTATAATCTCTCTGCTCATACATGCACTTAACTGACTGAGAGATGTTAGAGAACAAGTTAAGGAAGCAATCAACCTGTGAATTGGCTGAACTGATTGTATTTTAATGTTCTCTAACTGTATTTCGCTTTTCCCTGTTATCTCTGTTGCCAGTAATTTAATGCTGCTTTTGTTTTTTGTTTTTTTATGGTGACTGCTGTTTTTTCTGATAACTATGCTGCAGTTTTGTCAATTTTAAAGAATAATCACTGAAAATGTGTGCTTGGTAATAAATCATTCCTCTTGCCCAGACCTAGAAGGTAATGTCCTCTCCTTTACTTTAATAGTTCTAAAGAAGTACACTGGAAAACTATTGATCTACTCCTCTATAATAGACAATATTACTACTAATTATCCTCACATCAGGTGTAAAGGTTGATTTTCTGTAGTATTAAAATAACAATATGTGTTTCCATAAAACTAAAGTATATGGTCAGAAAGCAATAAGGACAATGATTCGTTATAAAGCAGGGTTATTTCTACAGGAAGCAAGTTGGAAAATGATCCAGGCACTGGAACATTGTGTGACCTCTTCTTATCTCGCCTTATTTTCTTTTTCTACACCTCCACTTTAGATGGAGGGCTCTATTTATCAAAACAGGCAATAGCAATAGCGATGGAAAATCTTCCCTTGCCTCAATTTATCAATAGAAATGACACTCAGCTCCAAGACGATATTGATTGGTAGCGATGAGTCTTACCGCTTTGCCATCCGGTCTCCTGAGCATCTGCTCTTGCGTGACTCAGCTTTGTCAGTTCACACATGCTCAGTGGAACTGAAAGTCCAGATAGGGGCTCCAAGTTCTACAATACAGATAATACTTAATAAATATATTTCACTGATTTGCCCAAGCCATACTTATTCAATTGTGTCATGCAGTTAGATGACAATAAATATTTGTAACAATTTCACCTATATAAAGTATTACAGCCTATGGAGAGAATTGTGTTTGTATTGCCAATGGCAAATCCTCAATGATTCAAAGGAATTACATTTTAAACAGCATTTCATAAGAAGCTGCTGGTTTTCTAATGTACATATCCAGTTCTAGTTTTATGAATTAAGGTATGTAATTAAACTGAAAGAACGTAAAATAACAAACCTGTGAATTCTTCCACACTATTCTAGTGGATATAAGGTTTAAATTAGTTGATTTCTCCATGTACAGAAAAAGTTTTTAAGGGCAAGTAGGAGTCAGCATTAGTTTTCTCTCCAGTATTTACTTTCAACAGACTTAACAAATAGCTTCTTCCATATCAGCATGATACCAAGCTCTCTTAATATTTGACCTATACACATAAGTTTGGAAACTTAATTATCTATTTCCTCTGCATTGTGTTTCAAAATTGTTTTCAAATAATAGTTTAGTTTTCATTCTTTCACAATGTCAAAGGCTAACCTGTAACACACTGTAAAAGGAGTGGAAATTGAGTTGTTTTTTTATACAGCTGGAATATATATTACTTTATTTTAGAGTAAGTTAAAGATAAAACGTAATGTCTTACTGAGTAGAAACATATCACAAAACTTATATATATACAGAATTGTTTTTAAAGTTGTACAGACTGCTCTGAAGCTAAAATAAATGACTCCATTGTAAAGGTCTTCATTCCATTGTGAAATTGTTTTCCTTGGGAGAGAGAGAATGAAAGAAAGAAAAAGAGAGAGCGAGAGAGAGAGAGACAGAGAGAGAGAGAGAGAGAGAGAGAGGGAGAGAGAGAAAGAAAGAAAGAAAGAAAGAAAGAAAGAAAGAAAGAAAGAAAGAAAGAAAGAAAGAAAGAAAGAAAGAAAGAAAGAAAGAAAGAAGAAAGAAGGAAAGAAAGATAATATTATCAAATATGGTTTCCAAAAAACAAACAGCTTGGCTGGGTTTTATAAGTTTAAAAATAATAAAAGATAAAAAGTAATGTCTTACTGAGAAGAAACATATCACAAAACTTATATATACAGACTTGTTTTTTTTAAGTTGTACAAACTGCTCTGAAGCTAAAATAAATTATTCCATATTAAAGGTCTTCATTCCATTGTGAAATTGTTTTCCTTGAGAAAGAGAGAATGAAAGAAAGAAAGAAAGAAAGAGAGAGAGAAAGAAAAAGAGAGAAAGAAAGAAAGAAAGAAAGATAATGTTGTCAAATATGGTTTCCAAAAAACAAACAGCTTCGCTGGGTTTTATAAGTAAAAAAAATATAAAAAGATAAAACGTAATGTCTTACTGAGAAGAAACATATCACAAAACTTATATATACAGACTTATTTTTTTTTTTTAAGTTTTACAGACTGCTCTGAAGCTAACATAAATTATTCCATTTTAAAGGTCTTCATTCCATTGTGATAAGAAGTAAAGAAAGAAAGAGGAAAAGAAAGAGGGAGAGAGAGAGAGAGAAAGAGGGAAAGAGAAAGTGAAAGCAAAATAGAGAGACAGAGAAAAAGAGAAAGAGAGATAGAGAGAGAGGGAGGGAGGGAAGGAAAGATTTTGTTCATGTCCTAAAAAGCCATCCATTCTTCCTTTTGGGTTTCAAAGTAGCTAAAACAGTTAGCAGAATATATTCTAATGTATTCAATTAATTTAGGTACTTCAAGAGTCTGAATTATCTGAAAATAAGGATTCTGAGTTAAAGAATTTGAGTTAGAATAATGGGACAGACTTAGAAATCCAAGACACATGGGAGACTTATGTTTGCAACCGATGATTGGATGAGTCTTGGTTCTTCTCCAATGAGGTAATGTATACACTACACACTTATTATGCAGGAAATTTAAACTACCAAGCTGGTGGTACAAACATTTTCTTTTGAATGCTGTGAGCTTATCTGAACCAGTGGTTCATTTTAGGAAATGATGAAGGTTCTATGGGATGACCCTCCAAAATGCTAAGTTTGACAACTAACTTTGTACAGTACACCAAAAATTGAAAAAATTATGGTTGCACTTGACTCTTTATTATTGAGATATGCTAAAAATTAATTAAAAAAATTGCAAATTATATATAAGATTACAGGATTTACTAAAAATGCATTCAAATATTAAGACAGTGCACATATGGGTGAATTTAAGATATAAAATGGAAAAGTATTAATTCATATATAATTACTTATAAATCTTTATAACTTTAGAAAATGTAAGTTGATGCAAAAATAAAAAAAAGGATCAATTAAAATAAATAAAGTATGCCGGTGCGATTTGATGGAAATCTAGTCGTACATGTACAAATGGAGGCACACAGAAGGACCAAAGATGATTTTGAATTGCACACTGGGGGCCTGATTCATCAAGAGACATAAACTACAATTTTGTGCGTACAGTCTGCAAAATCACCCTGCGTATGCCCAGAACTGGACCACCACATGCCACAAAACGCAGCCACGTTTAAATAATGTTGGAGACACTTACTACAGGCTTGGATTTCAGGGAGGGAGGAAACAGGGTGGGGAAGGAACCTTTGCCCATAGTCCATGTAAAGTAAGGGCGTACTGATCTCAAAGCACACAGCAGCATACGATTCAAGCTCTGGGCATCTCTCAGGTACTTGTTTTTCAGCCGTATTTCTTGCTGCAGCTAAAGGTCTTATCTAAGCGCCAATTACTAGTGATGACATCTGTGTATGCATGCTATTACATGTGTTTGCCACCAGGAGCAACTGTGAAAAAAAAATTATGTACAGTAGACATTCATAACATAAATGTATTTCATGGAAGAAAGAGCAAAATAAATTAACACTTTTTTATGTTTTATCATTAATATGACCCTAGTCTCTCTCTCTGTCTGTGTGTGTGTATGTTAGAGAATTTAGACTGTAAGCTCCAATGGAGCAGGGACTGATGGGAATGAGTTCTCTGTACAGTGCTGCGGATTCAGTGGCGCTATTTAAATAAATGATGATGATGATGATGATGATTAATGCCTTTATTATAAAAAGGTGACGTTAGTTGAATAGTTATTTTTTTTTTGTGCATTCTTTTGTGATTTTATATTCTATGTATGTATTGGACGTATCCTGCGGTGTCTTGTCTAGTAGAGCAGAGCAGGCATTCACCAGTATTAATCACCAGATGTATCTTCACATGCTCCTTGTTAAATTTGGCTGCGCATATACCTGATTTACATGCATTTTAAAAAAAAAAACGCACATTGCCTTAATGAATGAGGCCCTACAGAATCATTTGCAGAAGCAGAATAAAATTAAAAGCCGGATATATGAAAGCATGAAATGTAAAAGGGTGTCTTTTTCACACTGCGCAAATTTACAGAAGATTTGCCAACATTACAGCAAAACCATATACATCTGCTTTGCATTTTTAGACATTGTGTTGATGGTACAGGAACTGCTAAAAAAAAGTGACAATGTGTTGAAGTTTGCCACAATTTTGTAACAGTTTTTGCAATTTCCATCTGTTAAATATAACCCAAAATACATTTCTACGAGGTATATACCATGTAGGACCAATGCAAAAAAATATCCTAGTGTAATTGTACAAGTTTTTTTCCTGTTCAATTACAAGATATCCACTCCAATGATTTTGTAGAATGTACAGTGTGCCATAAGTAGTTTCCAGATGGAGAACAATGCAGCAATGAATAAGCGCAATCATTTATGCTCCCAAGACACAGATAAGATCACCAGCCATAAATTGTTGAGAATACTTCACTTCTTATATGCATTTTGACCACTTGACTCAGCATGTTGATATTCAGGTACTTACATTACAGGCAATTCAAATGAGAATTATTTCCTGATTATTCGTCTTATGGCCTTAAGTTCTTATCTATGATAATATATAACGTTACAAGAGGTTCATGGACTGTTTGACATCCTTTAATGTATAAGAGCACTCGCATCTACTGTTAAAAAGTATTGTGCTTTTCTTCTAAAACATTGCCTGACTTAACCATATTAACCCTCTGTTATATATACAGTAAATATTGTTCCCTTAAGATATTTATATGTATCTGTTTTTGTTTCACCAGGTTTAAGTGCAATCAGCGCCTGCAATATTTTCTGGTAATGCATCCACATGTAAAAACAAAATTTTGCACTTCGTGATGGGATCATTTAAAATATATATTAGGAGCACAGATGGCACATTTGCACAATTCTCTGTTTAGCGGTAAGGAGAGACATAGAGCATTTTACTGTAAAAAGAACTGAACTTTTAAACGTCTTTGAAGGTGTTAGAAATCAGGCCCTGGGCTACACTTTCAATAGAAGATCTTATAACTTTCAGCACTGTATATAGAAAAACACATTTTTGGATGCATTCATGTATAAAATATCAAAAAGTACTATTGTGACAAATGTAATTAAAACCTTCCTGAAGTTCCCTAGCTCTCATGATCTTGAAGGAAGAGGAGAGGTCAAAAGTAAATAAAAGGAATGGTCCTAAAGAAATGGAAGAATGGTCTTTGAAGTCCACCATATCCATTAGAGGTGGATCTGCAATCCCATGAGCGATCGAGCAGAGTACTGGTAAAGGGGTAGTTACAAAATGTATAATGAAGATGTGTTATGAGGATATTATTTGTTATCAGGGAGGTGGACAATGCGGTGTACAGAAATTCATGTAATAGCTATGCATTTTGCAGTTGGTGTATAACAGAAACAGCTGTGCAATATTCCTTCTCATGGTCCAGCACAAGTAAAGACTCAGAAAAGTCATAGGGAAGAAATGTTACAAACTCTAAAACTTCAGTGAGGAACCAGATGACCTCCAAATAGCCATAGCATTGTACGTTATTTCCAATCGCAAAATGAAAAATAAGGTTCTTCATGGGCTTGTCATGATCCAGCAGTGTATGAGGTGATGGTCAAGTGTATTCTTGCCATCATAGCAGACAACATTGATGATAAAAAAAAAAATATGATTGAAAGGAATCTGTCCTTACGTTGGTGCAAGTACAAGCTGGACACTGTATCTTTGTGAGCAAACACAATTAATAGAATCAAAAAAACATTCCAAAAAGAGACCACCATGGACCAAAGAGATTAAGGTATTCTCTTAATAAAAACAGATTAAGGTATTCTCTTAATAATCAGTCATTTGGAATGGATTTCACATCTTACTGCACATTGTAAGAGTAATTACTAAATAATAAGCATCCCTGTGATCAGCAACGTAAAGCAGCAAGTTTAGTCCCAGTGTGATTTAACAACGATCTTCTAAGAGAATTGGTGGTTGCTATGGAAATCCTGTGAAGCCTCTTGTTAGATAGGGATATACACTATACAGCTGCTGAAGCTGAACACTGCAGTTAAAAATGTAAATACTTTGTGTGGGGAGAGTCAGTGCAATAATATTAACCATAACCTAGTGCTTGGAGCTCTATTTTGACCATAGCCATTGCAATGTTCGGTCAGGGATTTTTTTTTAATTACCCTATCTTGCCTGAGGAAATTCTTCCAGATTGCAATTTGTTGTTGTGGGGGCAAAAAATTGCTCTTCCTGTGTTTGGGGATGAACCTTCCTAGCTCCAGCAGTTTGTCATTTATACAATATCAACCTGTCCCATACAACAATTTGCGGTTTGTGAAATTAATAGTTTTTGTCCCCCCCAGATCCAATTGGGGGCTGGGACCATAACATGACCCTCAGTGTAAGAGCCATACTCTCTATCAATCCTTGGGGGCAGGTTATGGCTCCAGCATATATATCTTCTAATACCCCATTCACACTGGTTGAAAAACCTGGGTTATTGCCGGGGTGTGCCCCGTCAACCTGGGTCTAGGCTCAATATTGTATGGGTCCCCTGCATCTAACCAGGTCAAATGAACTGGGAATTAGACCCAGGTCTTTTGCAAGATTATTTCCGGGTCTGACCTGGGTAGATGCCAGTCTGAGCGGTGACAAGTGTTAAAAAGCAAAAAAAAATGTCCGCTTACCATTTAATAGACAGGTAGTATTGCCTCACGCTGAATGTCCGGCAGCTGTAGGAAGAAATTATGATACCTCTAATAGCCAGGGTGAAAATTATGCTTTTAAAGCGGCAATAACAGACCCCATGTCTGGATTACATTATGCAGGCATAGGGTCCACTATTGCCGCTTTAATGGCATAATTTTCATCCTGGCTATTAGAAGTGGCGTAATTTCTTCCTGTAGCTGCTGGACATACAGTGTAAGGAAATACTACCTGTCTATTAAATGGCAAGTAGACATTTTTTCATTCTTTTTTTTATTCATTTTTTTTTTGCAGACCTGGGTTCAGTGTGAACCTGGCCGACCCGGGAATTTGCCGGGGTGATAGGCTCTGTCAGGTTGGCAATGTGAAAGGGGTATAAGTTACATTAAAACACAATCTACTATATAAATGCCTAGTGGCGTGTGTGGAAAAAAAAACCCAAGCTGCAGCGCCACCTGCTGGGCAGAGTTATACACTAACCTATATATTTCTTGAAGGAGAAGTGACAGTTGGGAGTGGTTGGTGGTTGCCGGGGGTGACAGTGGGGAGTTTTTAACACCTTAAGTAGCTTGATGAAGGATGTGGCGATGAAGATGAAGGATGAGGTGATGGAGAAAAATGATGAGGTGGTGACATGTGGACAAAACCACGTTAAAAAAGGGCGCTTGCGTCGGGAAGTAACGCTCTTCCCCTGAGGTGGCCTGGGCTAGGCCCAAATGCATTACAAGAACCTTTTTAACACCTTAAGTAGCTTGATTTGACTAGAATGCATGAGTATCATGCACAGGTTAACTTGTGGGAAATAATTGTATATTTTTTTGTAACAACAAGCCTTTAAATTTACACTTGAGACTGTTTTTCTTATCTTGTAGTACAGAGTTCCTGAAGCACAATCAAAACCATCCTTCATGAATCACCACTATCAAATCCTTTCTACAAATTACTTGACTATTGATCAGCATATTTGTTGTAGCTCAGTGATCCATCAATATTACAGCCATTCCTCTTTGTTGCTTTGGCAAATACTTAATGTTTTCACTTCTAGGATACTTATGTGGAAAGCCAATTAGCCTAGCCATGTTTGTTTCAACCTTTGATATTTTGTTGTGGAAAAATTGATCACTATGTTTATTTCTGTGAAAACTGCATTAGACATTACCTTTAAAAGACAACTGCTTTTCATTGCTTCATTGTTTCACGTCTCAAGGGTGAAAAACATTACTAGGCAAGAATAAAATGTATCACCAATAAATCTATCCCTTTTATAAATACATTTCCCCCACAACGTATAGTGAAACTAAGAATAATGCCCGATGATACAGATGTCTGTATGACAAGGCTTTGCATTTTTATGTTAAATGCCAGCAGCAATCTATACCTGAATTTGCAGAACAAAAGCTTGGAAATAAAGTAACAAATTCTAATGTTAATCCCTGTGGAAGAAACGTTTCTTATTTCAATGTCTTTTACTTGGGGCAAAATTTTTGGCACATCTTTACTATATTTCCCACTCTCATTACATTATGTTACTGCACTGCATGTGACTTAAATAAATGTATTGCAACCATTAAATAAAATGTGCAGTGTCTAGAAATATCAAACGGATGTGCTCAAAATATTATTATACTTTGTAGATATACAGTCAAAATATTATAGAATAAAAAGGATTAACATTTTAATCAAGTTATTTTAGACACAAGGTAGTAATTCTATCACATTAAATTTTTCATGCACATATTTGGTAGTCTATTTACAATTTGTTGCCCATGGCATGCTCTTATACTTGATGTCCCTATTTTCCTCATTGTTTCTTCACAACAGTAGCAGAACTCGTCTATGATTGCTAGCTAAAATAGTAATAGCTCTATATATGTATCTACCCCAAGTTATTTACTTAATAGAAGTGCCTCACTACCACTGAAGAAAAGGGGTCTCCACAAAAGAGGGCCCGATGTACAAAGCTGGATCACACTCTCCAACCCACACTCCGCTGTGTAATGCTACCACTTTACACTACCAGCGTAATTGAGTTTGAAAGTCCTAGAAGTTCAAATGGAGGAAAGCAGAGGCATAAGGCAGGAAGCTAAGCAGCAGATTCTATAAGAGTTAGCAATAGCTGAAGTTACTGTAAAACTTATTGTCAGTACTTTAGAGCTATAACAAATTAAATGAATTATAGCAAAAGTGACAGATTTGTGTCTATGGTAGCGATTGTAAATCTGTCTCCCTATAAGATTCTAAGTGAACAGCTCTAGAAGAACTTTCATTCTCTTCTGACAGAGCTTTCTTATTACAATAAAAGCCTATAGTAAATCAATCTATCTCTGTAATTATTACATTCTTTCATTTATATTCAACAATATGACTAGTGTACACTCTAGGCTTTCAATGTGGGAAACTGAATTGTGGAAACACTAAATTCAAACTACATGTTTTTTTATTTCCGAAAAAAAAAAAGGCAGTGGGGTCAAACATAAACATGGACAAATGCAAAGCTGTGTTTGTTTAGATGCACTTGTGTCATTTATACTACAAAACTTATATATATCTGTATGTCCTCATTCTGCATTTTATTGGTCTCTTTTTTAGCAGGCACTTTCCACAACATTTAGCAGATCTTTGGTTTGGGACTTAAAAGCATGTGATCAGTAAAAGCACAACCCTCATCTCAAAGTACTGTCACATTTGGATCACCACCATTCATTAACTAGATAGTTTATTTATATATCTATTTTATATCTATATATCTATAATACTACTCCCCTAAATCACCATTTATGTCTTATACATTTGATGACAGTCAAGATCTAGCAAGCGTTGAACTGACAATAACTTGCAGCCATTTATGTAAAGCACCATGGAGCTGTAAGAAATCACATTGCATTATGTTGATGAGCTTTCCCAAAAAGCTGCTAAGCTCAATTATATTTTTTAACATGCTGTACTGTTTTTTACCACCACAGGTCTGTAAGGAACTTACCTGATCCATGCCCCGGCTCCAGATCACTGCCAGCTGCGCTGTCATATTCCTGGCAGACGGCTCTGTTCACTGTGGTCATGTGACTACATGCAGGAGATTTTGAATCCCTCTTCTCTATAAAGAATGGCTCTGACACTGAATCTGTGTCAGAGCAATAAGTTTTCTGCCTTAGTGTCTGACTTCAGTGTTTCTTGCCTCTGAGCATTATCCTGTCACCCTGTGTATTATCTTTGGCTAACCTGATCTCGCTCTTGGATTTCCCATTGTACCACGCTGATATTGTGTATGAGACCTCTGCTAACTCACTTTGACCACGGCTCCGAATTCTCCCTTGTACCACACTGATTATTGTGTTCCACAAAACAGCAAACACTCTCTGGCCACGCTTCTGAATTCCGCCTTGTACCATGCCGTCAGTTCTGTACCCCTCTGACCTTGGCTATCCACAGACTTTATTTCCAGCCACAGCCTCTCATCCTTCCGTCTATCATGTCAAAGGGCTAACCCAAGGACCGCAACCTGCGAACTCCCGGCAGCAAAATCCATTCCACCTTGCTACGGTTCTTGATAAAGACTGGTGGTTTATTAAGCTTCATGGATTGGAAAGGCCAGTGCAATCCCTGAGTGATAGAATTATTCTTCCGTGTGCGTAATATTGTCATATATCTAGATTTACCAATAAATAAATAACATGGGGACAATGAGAGTGGAGTCCACATGCATAAGTGGCAAACAGAACCAGGCAATGCCAGGCTGGACTGGTCACACTAGACCCACCACATAGGTCTCCCCCTAACATAATGTGACATCAGCCACAACCCAGTCATATCTCAAAAAATACAGAATGGAGAAAGAGTAGAGAATGCAGTTGTGAGAGAATTGGACATGGGTATGATCTGGTGGGCATAGATGAGAGAAGGAAAGGCAGGGGAGGGAAGAAGCGAAGAAAGGGAATTTAATTTAGTGAGGAGAAGGAGGAGGGAATAGATAGGAACAGGTGGTAGCAGAAAGAAGAGCAGCAAGTGGGACTACCTGGGTAGAGTGTGAGCTGAGGATATGAGCAGAGAATGGGGTGGATGAGGGAGGGAGCAGTGAGGCAGAGTGGGGGCAGAGGAGCAAAATATAGAAAAGAGGAGAGACACAGTGTGATATACTGTATCTATCTATCTATCTATCTATCTATATATTCTTTCACAGCTGTCAAGGTAAAGCTGCCAAATCTTACATAGTTATTTAGTATAAAAAAGTAACATATTAGACCACATAGCAATAATGCGACAAAGCAACAAAGCTACAGAGTGACAAATATTGAAAACATAATTTTTTAGTTGTAAACAATTGTTTGACTGCTGGAAGGAAACCTTTACCACAACACGACATAACGATAATGCGACAAACCAACAAATCTTATTCTCTACATAGCATGTTTGCTTAAGTACAAAATAATGTACTAATATATAAAAACTGCTACACATTGCCAATTTCAGACCCTTGCAATGCCAGATGACCCTGCTGAGATAGATAGATAGATAGATAGATAGACAGACAGACAGACAGACAGACAGACAGACAGACAGGCAGGCAGGCAGGCAGGCAGGCAGACAGACAGACAGACAGACAGACAGATAGATAGATAGATAGATAGATAGATAGATAGATAGATAGATAGATAGATAGACACACAGACAGGCAGACAGACAGACAGACAGACAGACAGATAGATAGATAGATAGATAGATAGATAGATAGATAGATAGATAGATAGATAGATAGACACACATGCAGACAGAGAGATAGATAGCTAGATAGATAGATAGATATATAGATAGACAGACACACAGACAGACAGACAGACAGACAGACAGATAGATAGATAGATAGATAGATAGATAGATAGATAGATAGATAGACACACAGACAGATAGATAGACAGACAGACAGACAGACAGACAGACAGACAGACAGACAGACAGATAGATAGATAGATAGATAGATAGATAGATAGATAGATAGATAGATAGATAGATAGATAGATATAAAAACTAGCAGGGTGATTTGGCATTGCAATAGTTGGGAATCATTAAGAAGTTTCTAGGTTCTTGAAAGAGTTGATTTTTTTTTTATCAAGTTACCATTTAATTGATTTCAATATATAGTTAAGCAGGGGTTGAAGTGGAAATTTAGAAGTGACGGCGTGGAAAATGCAACTGAATGGAACTTGATAGTTCTACAATCAAAGTAGTAGGAGAAGTGTCGTTATGGCATACAAGCCAACTTCCACCACTGTAGTTAAGACAACACTAATGTTGAAAAGGGCTATTACTGCTTGAAATGAGGCTATTCCATGTGTCAAATTGTCAAGAGACTGAAGATTTCATACAAAAGTGTCCCCTACTGTCTTGAGCGAAAGGGGCAAACAAGAGGTAACCAAGATAGCAAAAGAAGCAGAAAGCTCAGATACATGACTGCACAAGAGGAGACGTAGATAAGAGTCTACAGTTTGAGAAACAGACCCCTCACAGGTCCTGAGCTGATGGCTTTCTTAAACAGTGCATTGCAAATACCAGCAAAAAGACGTCTCAGAGATGGTGGCCTTATAGTCATGGTTGTAAAGAAACTGGCATATTGGAAAAGAAAGTTAAAATGGGCAAAAGAACACAGACATTGGATGGTGGATGACTGGAAAAGGGTATTATAAATGGATGAGTCTAAGTTTGACATTTTTGGCTTGAAAGAGAGAACATAGAAGGATGCTGGAGAAGTGCTTGATGCCTTCTGTCAAGCACAGTGGAGGAAATATAATTGTATGGGGGTTTTTTGGTGCTGGTAAGATGGGATGTTTACAAAGAGTGCAAAGAATAATAAACCAGAAAGGTTATCACTCTTTTTTTACAAGGTCATGAAATTTCTTGTGGTCAGCGCTTGATAGGTGCAAATTTCAGCAGGCAGCAAAGCTGTAAAAACTGTTTGGTGAAGAAACAGGGAGCCAGAGTACTATCTTGAATGGACTTGCTGGTTCAATTGCCAAATTTAATACCTACTGGACTCTTGCGAGATACGCTTGACCGTAAGATCAGGGAAAACTACCCTACAAGCCAGTTGCGCCTCTTGAAAGAGCTACAGAAGTCATGGCTACAATTTTACAAAAACTAATTTATGCAAATGGAGCATAGCGACGATTGTCTCTTAAAATGTGAGTCGAATACACAAAAGCTAAAGGTGGAGATTGCTCATGTTGGAATAAAAGCAAATGCTGCGTTGCATAGGTTAAAGAAGTTTCCATAGCAATACTTTATCCAATTCACATGATCACAAATAACAAATTTAATTGAAAAACAAATTTAAGGATTGAAATTAAATTCAGATGCCTCTGCAGGACAGCAAGTATATCTTCATTTTTACATTAGCACATTTTAGAATATGAAATACATCATAAAATAAGCAATATTTTAAAATGATTATATTTGTTGAGCAAGAAATTATGTAAATGCTTAGGTGTGTTTCAGAGAGAATGAATTTCAAAATAGACATTTTATAATTTAGACACTCCTAAAATCTTCTTCTTCTTTTTTCCAAGTGTGGGCTATAAGCCAGTTTTACAAGGAGCAGAGACAAAACTTTATGATTTAGAGTTGCTAAACAGTCACTCAGCTTAGGGCAAGTTATAAAGATGTTGAATGCATTGCATTTTCTTGTTTGAGAAATGGCAGATGTCTAATATTTTAAGAATCAAATACTCTCTTTGATATAAACATATGGTAACCTCTGCTCAAATACATATGGCATGATTTAGAATTAGATATAGATTCAACTGCTGGTCCAATGCGTAGTAAAATGTGGAAAGATTGTAGGTTTTAAGTAACTGATAACTGGGGGATGCATAAACCCAGAGGCATTTAAATGCCAAGGTTGAGTTAGGAATCCTGTGCGTCCAAAAGTGAGGACCGCAAGTCCTAGGGGGTTCTTTGAAATAACCTAGGCAGATTGTTGCAACCAGAATGTAGTTTGTTCTGTAGATGGCAACACAGACAAGTGGATATACAATCACCAGACATATGTGATTCTTTGCAGGTGCAGCATACACCTGTGATGGAAGCGCAGTTCCTATTCACACTAATCCACAAACACACTGGTACAGTCAAAAGACACAGGTTAAATATTCTCTTTATCATTCCCACGGTGATGGAGCTAATGGTTTGGGGCGGTAGTGAGCTTTTGATAGTGGTGCCCAGGAGTTTTTTAATCAAGGGTACTAGTATACAATGACCTTGTTGGCTAATCATGAAAAGGTTGTTATTATCTACATATGCTAGTTGTTTAACCAAGACCTATTGCTCTCTTTTATCCTTGATTAAACACTCCACCTGGCCACATTTAAGAATAACTTTTCTAATTTATAGACAATTAATAGGAATATGCATGGCATACTGTAACATGTGTTAACCAATGCATAGGAACAGCAAATGACAATAGATTGTAAGGCAGAGAGATGATGACAGTTCACAGTACACAGAAAGTGGCGATGGATCGCAACTGTCATACTTAAGTTACATGAGTCCAAAACGCGTACAACCTACTTTCACAGAGATGAATAGGGGTTAAAATAGCTATTAAACTGGGGTTAGGTAATGTGAAAGGACCAATGGGTATGAAGTGGGAGAGTTTAGGAATCTAGGAGTCTATTTATTGGGGTGAGTCTGTAATCACTTCCTTTCTGAATTATTAAACAGCACAAATATATAGAACTGGTTTGAGGTATTCCTATATTTTCCTGTTTAGATTTGTCTGCTTGCTCTGTCAGTTTTAGTTGTATTATACTAGGGCTCTTTGGTTTTTGCCTTTATTTCACTTCTCCCTCCACATTCTCTTTTTCCATATTTTCTCTGTTGTTCCCTAATTTTTTTTTGTTTGTTTGTTCTGGGAAACTGGGCTTTTTTCCCTCTATGTTTCTCTAATATTTCTGGGGTTTTTTCATTACATGTTCCTTTGTCTCGCTTTCATATGTGCCTCCATCTTGTTTCCAAAATGCTCCTTCCCGAACAGTCTCCCGTCCCCCCTGTCCCCCCGTCCCCCTGTCCCCCAGTCTGACTACCCTTCCACCAACCAGTCACCAGGCTTGCCTCATTTATGATACAGGGCCAACGTGAGTATGCACTTCCCAGTTGGCTTCATTGGGTAATGCACACTTCACTGCTGTTTCCCTCCTTACAGTGTCCATGCCCCCTCCTCCATCCTGGTGGCAATTTTTCCTTCTCTTGACCCCCTCTGCCTCTCACCAGCCCCTGTTTTCTTTGTCTGGACTTACTCACTTTCTGATCTCAAGCCAGTTTTGCCTTCCTGGCCTCCAGTTCCACTGGGAAGCCGGTCTCTGCCTCCCCACCCCTTGTTCCAAGTACATCATTTTTCTCCTCTACCCCTGTTTTATTTTCCTCAGCTCATGCCCCTCATTACCAGACCTCTCTATTGCCACTCCCTCAGAGCTCTCTTCCTACGTCACAAGTACCTCATCCCCCCAATTATTTTAATGTACAAGCTCTGGCTCCCCCAAGCTTTCCAAGAGCTCTGTTGACCCCCTCCCCTCCCTCCAGGTTTCCTTATGTTTTCACTTCATATTTTCCTTTGCATGATTTCTATTTCCCCTGTGTCATTCTTTGACCCAGGTTGCAGAGTGGTATTGAAGAAAAAGATGATATAAATAAGTTATATTGAATTCCATAACTTAGTATATAATACTGAAGGGTCAGAAATTGCTTAAGATATATATTATCTTTAGGACTATTTCATCCTTCACCCTTGCTGATACTTCATCTTCAATGAAGATGATATATCTACTCTCTTCTTATCTTCCTACTCTACATCTCGTGCTCTTGATCCTATACCCTAAAAAATTGGTAGATCCCTGTATCATGTGCTCATTCCACCTCTAACTAAAATCTGTAATCTCTCTCCAGCGGCGCATGGAGGATTGTCGGGGGGGGGGGGGGGGGGTTCCCCCCGCTGAACCAAAAAAAAAGAAGCATCTGCGGCGGTGCTGTATGCAATACAGCACCGCCGCGGACGCTTCTTTGACAGCGCCGCGGCTGCTGTATAGGACAGTGGCCACTTAGTTAGCGCAGGGGGGGTTTCTAGAGACTCAGAAACCCCCCCTGCGTGCACCACTGCTCTCTCTACTGGTATCTTCCCATCATTATACAAGCACACAGTGATTACTACTATTCTGAAAAACAAAATTCTGACCCAAACTTTTTCTCAAATTATAGTCCCATCTCTCAGCTCCCATGCCCCTCCAAGCTTCTAGAGAGACTTGCCTACACTCACCTCACACGCTTCCCTTCTGCAAACAACCTAATAGATCCCTTTCAGTAAGGCTTTCACTCTCAACACTCCACAGAGACTGAGTTGACTAAGGTTGTCAATGATTTGATCACTGCTAAAACTAAAGGCCATTATTCTCTTCTAAATATCCTGAATCTCTTTGCTGCATTTGACACTGTTGACAACTCTCTTCTCATACAAACGCTACAATTCCTATGTCTTCAAGACACTGTCCTATCCTGGTTCTTAACCTACCTTTCTAATCGCTCTTTCAGTGTTAATTTCTCTGGATCTACCTTTGCTCCATTTCCTTTATCAGTTGGAGTACCACAAGGCTCAGTGCTAGGTACTCTGCTGTTCTCTATCTATAACACTTCTCTAGGAAAACTAATACGCTCCTTTGAATTTCAGTATCATCTCTATGTGGATGATACCCAAATTTATCTATCCTCTTTTGGTCTCTCACCATCTGTGTTGTCCCGCATTACTGACAGATGTCTTTCTGCCATTTCATCTTGGATATCCTCTCACCAAATGAAACTCAATCTTAATAATATTCCCAGACACCAATATAAGTTACCTACCTGACAATTTTAATTCTGTTGACAACATAACCATAAATACCATCCTTCAAGCTCGCTGCCTAGGTGTGATCCTTGACTATCCTTTGTTCCCCACATTGACTCTATATCTAAATCATTTTATATACATCTAAAAAAACATTTCCAGAATACGCCCTTATCTTACACTGAAAAAACTCTAATTCCATCATCATCTCTCGCATTGACTATTGCAGTTCCCTCCTTACCAGTCTTCACCAAAACAGACTCTCACACCTACGATCTATTTTGCGTGCAGCAGCTAGATTGATTTTCATTGCAAATCGTTCTACCTCTGCTGAACCACTCTGTCAGTCTCTACATTACATGGGTTGCCTGGTCCTTTGTTTTTTAATACGTCTACTAACCTACAAGGTCATCAACAAAACCAACATACTATATATAGAGAGAGAGAGATAGAAGAACACAGTGAGTTGCCTCTCCCTTACCTGTGAAGCCAATAATAATTACAGTTTCAATTAGCATGTTTGACACAAAAAATCTGCACTATGAAAAGTAATTATAATAAGTAACTAATAATGAGACAGAAAAGACACACAGCAGTTTCTAAGTCACCTTATTTCTTTCATACACTTTAATTGTATTGATATTTTGCTGGTTTTTTACATTTAAATTTACAGTAATAATTGGACTTTTAACAGATAATAAAGGTTAAGTGTTATTATTTTTGGTCCTCAGTAGTGCACCAAAACAAATGCAATTTCTTTCTTGCTTTTCTTTTTGTGGGCATGCATTTTTGAGGTAAGGATGTAGAGGTTTGGTTGAAGGTCACACAGACAAAGAAGTTTTTTTTTTCAGGGCTTACATGGGAGGAGATTTTGGAGGCAAAGCATGCAAGTCCAATATCTGGGGAAATGTTTTGAATTTAATAATGGGGAATGTAGTAGAAAATGGGCAATGTAGTAAAGGTGAGCATTGCAGATTTCAACATATATGCATGCAATGATGAGAAGGTCACCAAGCAAATGATTGCGGGAGGGAAAGGGGTGGTATGTCAAAGGGTGAAGAAGTGTTAGGTGGGGACTTTCAGTAAGGCAGAGTCTACAATTCTTTTAGATATTATGGTTAAATGGTTAAATTTACCCTAACAGGGAGAATGCAAAACTTTTGTTAAAGAGGTTCAAGGAAGTTTTCTATTGCCTGTTAGTTGGATGATTACAGTTGCTAGTCCTAGGAATTGTCTTTGGAATTACTGATGGCGTTGGTGGAAAAAGTTAATAAAGAAGTTCAGTTTGGACCCATATGTGATCCTTTTTTCATGCCAACTATTTATATCCCCAATTGGGGTGATGCCTAAAAAAGTACTGTGAAAGTTTAGGCTCATTAAACATTTGTTCTACCCTATAGGGGGGTTGGTTATTGATGCAATTAATGAACAACATTGCAGGGTGTGTATCAGTCTTTCGAGAAGGCCTTGGAGTTAGTTAAAGAACAAGGAGTTAGAAACCTGATGACTGAGACTGAGTCAGCTTTTAGTTTCCTTCCCCTACATCTGGATTAATTTAGATGTATGGGTCTTAAGATACTTTGTAGGTAATTTGCGATAGCGACATTGGGCATGGTGTATGTCCCATAATATTATATTTAAGATAAATCTTTGAAAATTTTAATTTGGTGCATATCTGGTCTCCCCCAACATTGTCTAGCCGGCAATAACAGCTCTTTACTGATACAGCAGGTTCCATAGTTTTCTAAATAAAATTCAGGTGAATGGTATGCCGATCCTTTGCCTTAGGAATAGGTTACAGAACCTTTAACTAGGAGCCTCCTCTTACTAGAGTTATTTCCCATTATTGTGGAGTTAGGATTATGAGTGAGTTAGTTGAAGTTGAAGGTGTTGTATTTTGGTGTGACAATTTAGGGGTAGCTCAGGTTATAAATAATCAGCTAGTATCTTCTCCACCAGCACTTGTTTTATCAGACAATTGGTTATGCCATGCTTGAGAAAAGAACATTTTTTAAGGCTAATTGTGTTCCAAGGTTTGAGAACTCTACAGTGGATTCTTTGCCTCTATTTAATTGAAGAAGTTGTAGGAATTAGTACCTGAGGCAATCCTGTGGTTGCATCATGTCCTTCTGTAGGGCAGATTATCAAGCTGGCCGAGAGTATTAGTGGGGAAGGTGCTTGCTCATTTAACTTGAAATCATACTGCGCAGGTATTAAGTAGGTACAAACAAGCAAGGGATGATCGAAATAAGGGGCAACAAAAAGCATAGTTTATTTTATATGGGACTATTATAAGGGCGGAAGGATTAAGGCACAAATGGTTAAGGTCTGTCTGGGATTTAAATTTGAAGCTGAAAGGGAGGATTGATGTGAAAATCAGTTTTCTAATATGTAAATCTTTAAAGTGTTGGTCAAAGGAAAGTGTGTTTAACAACAATGGTAGATGACCCATAGACAAGGAATTATTGTGGCGCTTGACCTTTGTTGATGAGGAAGTGCTTTATTATTTGGGTTTTTCCAGGTTTTTGTTTGGAGCTTTTAGGTTGAATGAGTTGGTTGCACCCTCAAAGAATTTATCTGTGTCAGGCTTGCTTTTTATAAGGCAATTGTAAATGAGCAGTCCATAATCTGTAAAATACACAAATTCAAGACAGTTCAGATAAGGTTGGGTAGATGGGTCATGTTGGTAGCCAATGTAAACTAAATCCATATGTCCTGTTACTCTGGCACTTGAATATTTAATGATTAGAACCCTGGGGCAACATGTTTGGTTAATGTGTGAGAATGTAACCCCATTTACTAAATATCAGTTTCGGTGTTAATTAAAAGTCCTGCATAGGTTTATTGATAAAGATAGCAAGGTTACACTTACACAGTAACAATATTTTGAGATCATGAAAGTAGTATAGAATAGAAGTATAGAGCAGAATTCCAGGTTGGGTGTCCAAGTCCTTGGTGCTTTGTGAAGTCTGTTTTAACCCTGATGTAAGTAACTGTTGCCCTCTTGCTTTATTTCTTTCCAGGGATTTCCAGGGAATCAAGCGATTCTGGAAAAAGTCTTCTAACAAAAGTTTGTTAGTGCAAATGTCTGTCTCTTTATGCTCAAAGTTTTCTATCTGTGATGTTGAACTTTCTAAAGGGATTGTTAGTTAATCATTTTATGGTGTCTTATATATCTGTCCAACAGTGTTGCCAGGTAGATGTTAGTTAATTAATTAGTAAATTGCTACATAGGAGTTTGGATCCTGGTGTTGGTTGATTGTTCTATGGGGCGACTAATTAGCCCACGGGAAAAACATAGAATTGTGATTAACATTAGCCAAGAATCAACTGGAAAGGAGGTAGGGAAATCAGCTTGACGATAAGTTAGTATAATTTCCCAGAAGTGGGGTATATATATATATATTGCTAATAAGGTATCAAAATGTAAAAATCATCTTTATTGGTATCTGAAGGTATCAGTTGTAGCAATGTATTTATACTGTGCAGGAGGTGAGTAATCTAAATCTACTGGTGGTCACATACCAGAGGTATTAATATTCTTTAATATTATTAACAGTTGAGAGCACCCAGAGATACACATTAAAATATACATTTTTATACATATCCATCGGTAACTAGTGGTGTATATAGGTAGGCATATAGTCAAATGCTAACATGCATTAACAATACAATGCAGTGATTAGATAATCACAGTCCCAAGCATCAGATGAATACAAGGTTAAAAGAATTAATATACAATACAGTATTGTAACAGGAGATGAAGGCAAAACTATGGTATTACAGAGGTCATCTATTCATCTCAGAGGGGTGACATATTTTTGCAGGTCCAGTGCTGACCAGGCTGGGGCTGATTTCACATTACAACATGGAACCCCTGCTAATCTGTGGGTGTCCTTGTTATAGTGTGACCAGCCCATCCTGACAACAGCAGCAACAGCAGCTATTTATATAGCGCCCCATTGGCGCTTATAGTCTAAATTTCATAACACACAGATACACACACATACACACACAAACACACTCACGCGCGTGAACACACGCACGCACGCACACACACACACACAGAAAAAGTCAATTTAATAGCAGCCAATTAGCCTACTAGCACGGTTTATTTGTTGGAGATATCCTGGTGCTGGTTGCACGCTCACTATCCCCCCACTTTAGCTGTAATCAGCTCAGCCTATAGCACTGGTACTGATTAGCTGTTTTAAGGGGAGGGGAGATGTATTTTTATTGTTTTAAATGTAACCGATCTAAATTAACACAGTATGGATTTGGTAGTGATCATCATTAAGTTGATGATGATAACTGTCATGTCTTTAGTGTGGTCGTATCAATATACACTCAGAGCACATATATACCTTGTATTTTAAGTGAATATGTGCAACTCAAAATACATGCATAATGGAAAAAAAATGTAGCTCTCTGATCCATCTCTATAAGGCAATCAGGAAGCAACCTTTCATAAATGGAGATGAGAATTGTAACCTGGCACGTGGCTTTTGGGGGGTTTCAATACTGACAGAGAGGGAGAAGCATTGGGGTTGTAGAGGAAAGAGAATTGGAAGTAGAGAGATTAAAAGAGGAGAGAGAGAGGTGGTAGAGGAAAGAGAACCATAGAGATGGGAGAGGAAAGAGAATGATAGAAAAGAAGAAGGAAAACAGAGTGAGGGTGGAGGAGAAAACCAGAAAGGGGTTGAGAATGAAGGAATCAGAGAGAGGGTGGAAAAAGTAAGGGGAAGAGAGAAGAGATAGAAATGAAAGTAAACTAGAGGTGGAGAGAAGAGAGAATCAGAGAGGGGATGGGATACAATGAGAAAATGCCCTTTGATTTGATGAAGCCTGAAGATGAAGAGAAGTGGTGTAGAAGGGGTATGCTCAGATGAACCGTTCAGTGAAACTCAGAGGGTGCAGCTGACTGCAATCCCCTAAGGGGGTGTCGGGTAAGAAACCAGACAGATCTTCCTCACTGTCCATGGGCAGCCTAAGCTATGTTGGTCCCCAAAGTGGACAAATTTAAAATGGTTATTTGTAGGCTACCATCGACTGAACAATGTAATTGTGCCTGACATTGGTTCCCTGCCCTGTATTGATGCTTTGATAGATGAGGCATTGTAACTCATCTATCAAAACATCAATACAGAAAATGTCCATTTTTATTTTGAGTAAAGGTTATTGGCAGATTTCACTGATGCCCGAGATTTAAGAACTGCCAGCGTACATCACAAATTTGCCTTGCCACTGAAGGGGTTAGGATAGTACCTAGACTGCAGGGTATTACAGATTGTTTGTCCCTGACATCAAAATTATAGCTAAGCAAATTACAGACCTCACTAAGAAGTGGCTCTCAAAAGTGGTAGACTTGAAACCCACTAGTGAGCTGGCAATCTAATCGTTGAAAAGGGTCCTGGTGAGTGCTCCATTATTGGGAATGCCAAACTATAATAAATAATGTTGTTCATACTGATGCATCCAAATATGGATGTGGATCTGTAATCAACCTGAAGTAACTTAGGGGCTGGAACACCTGTGTCTCTGACCCTGTGAATGTGTTCCATCCCATACCCAGTCACACACAATGTGGTAAACTGTATGTTTATCCAATGCAGTATGGTGCCTGTAGAGCAGCAGTGCCAGACGCCTACAAGCAGTTCAAGAGGAGTTGTAATGAACCCAGAAAGCATTGTCTGGGAGTTTTAGGCAGCTAAGGGTCACAACAGATCTCCCAAACTCCTGAAGTTGAATTTGGACTAAAGGTGTTGCTAGTCCATAGTTTACAAGCCCTGAAAGAAAGATTGGTTGGGTGTTCTGAAGATTGGATTTCCCAGTCAAGACTAAATGATGTCAGTACCAAAAGAAAGCTAAGCCCTCCTAGTGTCTGGCTGCACATGGGCTATTTTTAACTTTAAAAGGTCAGGCTGTCCCACATGGACAGAAAAGATAGTCGACGTAGATTATTTAAGGAGGCTGGAGACTGGTCTACCCACCCACAAACATGTTTGTGAAAATGTATAAAAGCAGGATTAGAAACAAATGTAAAGCTACATTCTTGTGGTATACGTGTATGCAGTTGTAACAGCTCTTCTAAGAGCTAATTGAGCAATGGATCTATCAGTGCTGGCAGTCAAGTGAGATCCTCTGTTGCAGCTCCATGGGATTTCCAGATGATGGCACTATTGGGGCTTCACATTATTTCCTATGATCAAATTATTTGTATTTCAGTATCAGTTTCAGTATTATTATTATTATTGTTGCCATTCGATGTGATACAGGTCTACTATACTCTTTGAATTAGGCACGAAGGTTATGCATGTAACTCTGTCTAGCCAAATCTAGTAAAATCATTATGGGAAAGTGCAGAGGGAAGCAAGAAAGATAAAGCAATATAATTACTAAAAGTTAAGGAGGGCCTATAATTAATAGTCAGCTGAGGGCCTCTACAATATTTAATGTTTACACCTTTGTATAAATAAAAATATTGACAAGACCTGTTATCTGATTTCTGGAATACATTAAGTAAAATTACAATTAAAATTAAGTGAATTAATGACAAATGTATCCTACAAACAATGAAGCAAATTTTAGTTTAAAGTATTTAGACAAAAAGCTTTCCTGTATTACTCTATATATTGGTTTAGTCCAGTAATGTTTAACAACAAAATGCAGTGTAATTATTTGGTGTGAAATTATGATGTTAGCGTAACAGATTGCAGACTTTCTGAATGGATTTACAACATACAGAAATAAATGAATTTGTTTGATTACTTACACTTAAATTGTATATTTTACCTAATCTGGGCCCTGTGTAAAGAAAATCCCACAAACGCCTGTTAGCTAAGAGATGGCTGGCAGAGGTACACATAGCCAGATGGTTCATTGCTGCAGATAGCTCAGTTTGGCAATTATTCACAGCATGAACAGAAGAGGTAAAGTAACACATATTGGTTTGTATTTGTTTGTGTTAGATTATTCGTATGCATGTTAGCAATAGCTTGAGTTCATGTTGATGCTAATACAAGAAAATGTCAAAGTATTTGTATTGTTGCAAAATATATTTGAAGTGGAAATACATCCACAAATATTTAGATTCAATATTCTTTAACCGAATAGCAGTTTTGCTTGCCAGTACTTTCTGTTTGCAATTTTATAATGTTTTTGCAGAAATCCTAAAAAAAACCCTGCTAATTATAAGTGCTATTTTAACAGGGATGTTTGTATATAATAGTTCAATAAACCTATTTTCCATAAAATAAACAACTAAAGCAAATGTTGACTTTTTTTGCAAAGAACATTTTTCAGTAAAATTGTTTTAGAAAAAAATCTATTAAAATAGCACATAGTATTTACAAATGTGAAAAATTGGGCCTCTACAGTGTCGGTGTGTCATGTCCTGCACCTTTGTGTAAATGCATCTGTTTATACAGGAAGTGCATGGTCTGTTCAAGAAAGTTGGGGGGAAGAACAGTTTGCATTTGAGATGATCTGGGTTAACCAGGGCAGAGCTAGTTAAATGCAGACTAGAGACACTCATTCATCTTGTATTACACAAGCATGCAAAGAAAGATTATACTTTGCATGACATTATATTTTATAAGATTTAAGGAATGAGGAGAGCACATGTAGCACTCCCTTGTTAGTGGGTGGCCAAAGAATCCTTGTCTCCCTACAAAAGGACTGTCTTAATACAGGTGCAACTAATCAATAGGGTGACTTTTGTTCCAACCGGGCACACATACTCATACTCATGTAATACAAACATTTAAACATACAAATGTGACACATGTATCAAATATGGTCCCACTGTCCCTCTTTCTCAAGATTAATTAATTAATCAATAAATTAATTAATAATTAAGTAATGTTTGATAATAAGTATTTTAAGAGAAACAACCAAAAGTTTCCACAGTTGAATTTTTAAGTAATTTTTAAGTAATTTTTTACACTTTCTACCTCGTGCATTTTTATGCACACTATGATCATGCAGGGGCAGATTGGGCATAGGCCTTATCGGGAAGTTTATTTCATTTTTTTGTTGTTGACACCCGGCGTGGAGGGCGAGTGGATGATGGATAATGGAAAGGGGGCTGTGAGGGATTCACTGTCAACTTCCTTTCAGTGGAAAGCAAGAGGAAGCGAATTGCAAGGCTATCTGTTGTTGAATGTAATCCCATAACACAGTGTTCACTTCCTGTCTAATCTGAGCAGTGAGGAGCGATGCTGCAGAACGGCACCGTACATTTGAACTATAGGGAAGGGGCTGTAGAGAGAACTATAGGGAGGGGGCTATATAGAGAATGATAGGGAGGGGGTTGTATAGAGGACTATAGGGAGGGGGCTATATAGAGAATCATAGGGAGTGGGTTGTATAGAGGACTACAGGGAGGGGGCTTTATAGAGAAGTACTAGCACAGCTGCCAGACTAAGAGCTGAAGGGAAAGTCTTAATTTCCTATACTAATAACAACAATATCAATTTGACATTTACTGCCCATTTCAGTAAAAGTAGGGTTGAATTTCTCAATCTGGAGATCTATATTGAAAACAGGAAACTCAAGACCAAAACTTTTGTCAAGCAAGTTGACTGTAATATGTTTTTTCTGGCATCCAGCAGCCACCACCACACCTGGCTTATAAATATTCCAAAAGAACATTTCATGAGGGTTAGGAGAAACTATTCAGAAGTGGATGTCTTTAAACGACAGGCACTCTCACTTAAAGATAGATTTCTGCAATAGGAACTATGATCAGTAAGTGGTAGAGACAGTCTACCAGGACATACTCAAATTAGAAAGAGATCCCTTATTTGTCCAGAAAAACAAAGCACAAACAGAAATGTAAAATTTGTCTATTATTCCTCAAATTAATAACCTCTCAAGACACTTTGAAGAAATTGCCAGAAGACATTGGCCTATACCGCATGAAGGATGAGAAATTAGCACATAGCCTACCTGAGTTTCCAAAATTTACTTATAAGAAAGCCCCCAATCTCAAAAACAAATTGGTCTCCAACTCTTTACCATGTTATTGACAGCTACACAGAACAGGATGGGAGACCTGTACCATACACCACCAGGAAGAAACAAATGCTTAGGTAAATCAAAAGGAACCTCAGTACATGACCAGATCTCTGAGGAAAAATACCTAAGGTACTTTTCCCAGGAAATCTCACTGCGCTGGTTTAAGCACTTTTATTAGCTTCTGCTTATCCAACTCTTAGGGCTAGATTTACTAAACTGTGGGTTTGAAAAAGTGGAGATGTTGCCTATAGCAACCAATCAGATTCTAGTTATCATTTATTTAGTGCATTCTACAAAATGACAGCTAGAATCTGATTGGTTGCCATAGGCAACATCTCCACTTTTTCAAACCCGCAGCTTAGTAAATATACCCCTTAGTTTAGCCAATTAAATTCTGGTTGTTCACTACCTGCTACTGTGTTCCATTTACCCCACCAGGCAAGTGCTGGTTCAACAACTTCTACCAACCAAGCTGAAGTCCTGGGGCAACCGAGTAATATAACTAGTTCCTTGGAAAGTGGGCTGCTAAAGAGAACACTTTGTGTAGAGTTTCAAGCAGTTGATGTTCTCATGCTACTCTGCCCTTAACACGATAGAGAAGGGGCTATATATAGAACTATAGGGAGGGGGCATATAGAAAACTATAGGGAGGGGGCTGTATAGAGAACCATAGAGAGGTGACTGTATAGAGCACTATAGAGATGGCGCTATATAGAGAACTATAGGGATGGGGCTGTATAGAGAACCATAGGGAGGGAGTTGTATAGAGAACTTTAGAGAAGGAGCTGCATAGAGAACTATAGAGAGGGGGCTATATAGAGAACTATCCAGAGGGAGCTGTATGCATATCTATAGAGAGAGGACTGTATAGAGAACTATAGATGGGGTTGTATACAGCTCTATAGAGAGGGGGCTGTATAAAGCATTCTAGAGGGGGGCATATAGAGAACTATGAGGAGTGGCAATAACAGAAACATGGCTCATGCAATCAGACACTGCCTCACCTGCAGCACTTTCACATGGTGGCCTCCATCTCACCCACACCTCCAGACCTGAAGGCAGACAAGGAGGTGGGGTTGGACTACTTCTCTCCCCACAGTGCACATACACAGTTCTACCAAATGTCCCATCACTCACGTTCACATCTTTTGAAGTACATGCTATTCGCATTTTTAATCCATTCTCCCTACGTGTTGCGGTGATCTATCGTCCCCCTGGAGCACACCAACAATTTATTGAGGATTTCTCTGCATGGCTCCCTCACTTCTTATCTTCAGACATCCCCACCATCATCATGGGTGACTTCAACATCCCCATTGATAACCCACCTTCCAAAGCTGCTTCCAAACTACTCTCTCTAACATCCTCACTTGACCTCTCCCAGTGGATTGAATCATCTACTCATAAGGATGGCCACTGCCTTGATCTTGTTTTCTCTAGACTATGCTCAGTTTCTAATTTTATTAATACACCCTTCCCCCTCTCGGATCATCACCTTATCAGCTACACTCTCACCCCCACTGCTCTAACCTCTCTACTGTCTAACTCTACCAAGCCTCCTCATACTCGTAGAAATCTTAATTCTATTAATCTTCAACAATTTTCCACCTCTCTCCAACACCTTCTCTCCCCTATCTCTACATTCTCATCCCCTGAGATGGCAGTACCTCATTTTCACCTAACCTTAGCAACGGCCCTTGATCAAGTGGCTCCAGCGACACTTCATACTACACGTTGACTTCGATGTCAACCGTGGCACACCAAAGCAACACGAAATCTTCAAAAACTGTCCCGTAAAGCAGAACGTCACTGGCGTAAATCTCGAAGCTCTAATGACTTCTTCACATATACTTCTGTCTACCACTCCTATCGAAATGCTCTGGACACTGCAAAACAAACATACTTTCAATCTCTTATCTATGCTCAGGCTTCTAACCCCAAACGCCTTTTCAATACATTTAATCATCTTCTCAATCCTCCCACCCCGAACCCTCCATCTACTATCAGTGCTCAGGATCTTGCTACCTACTTCAAGGACAAGATTGATAAGATCAGACTAGAAATGGTATCCTCCTCCTCAACAAGCCATCAGCTCATTTCCTTCCCACTACCCTCTGACACCCTTTCTTCATTTGACCCCACAAATGAAGAGGAAATTTCTACGCTCTTCTTATCTTCCTACTCTACCTCCTGTCCTCTTGATCCTATTCCCTCGCAAATTGGTAGATCCCTGTCTTCTGTGCTCATTTCACCTCTAACTCAAATCTGTAATCTCTCACTCTCTACTGGCATCTTTCCATCACTATACAAGCATGCAGTGATTACTCCTATTCTAAAAAAACAAAACTCCGACCCAAACTCTCTCTCAAATTACCGTCCCATCTCTCAGCTCCCTTGCCCCTCCAAGCTTCTAGAGAGACTTGCCTACACTCGCCTCACACGCTTTCTTTCCGCAAACAACCTGTTGGATCCTCTTCAGTCTGGCTTTCGTTCTCAACACTCCACAGAGACTGCGCTGACCAAGGTTGTTAATGATCTGATCACTGCTAAGACTGAACGCCATTACTCTCTCCTAATTCTCCTGGATCTCTCGGCTGCATTTGACACCGTTGACCACTCTCTTCTCATACAAACGCTGCAATCCCTAGGTCTTCAAGACACAGTTCTATCCTGGTTCTCATCTTACCTCTCTAATCGCTCTTTCACTGTTAATTTCTCTGGAGCCACATCTGCTCCGCTTCCCCTATCAGTTGGAGTACCACAAGGCTCGGTGCTAGGTCCTCTGCTGTTCTCTATCTATACCGCTTCTCTTGGAAATCTAATAAGTTCCTTTGGCTTTCAGTATCATCTCTATGCGGATGATACCCAAATCTATCTATCCTCTCCTGATATCTCGACATCTGTGTTGTCCCGTGTAACTGACTGTCTTTCTGCCATTTCATCTTGGATGTCCTCTCGTCAACTCAAACTTAATCTTTCTAAAACAGAGTTAATAATATTCCCACCCGCCAACAAGAGCATACCTGACATTTCTATCTCTGTTGATAACATGACCATAAATCCCACCCCACAAGCTCGCTGCCTAGGTGTAATCCTTGATTCACGCCTATCCTTTGTTCCCCACATTGACTCTATATCTAAATCATGTTACATACATCTAAAGAACATTTCCAGAATCCGCACATATCTCACACAAGACACTGCTAAAACCTTAATTCATGCACTAATCATCTCCCGCATTGACTATTGCAATTCCCTCCTTACTGGTCTTCCCAACAACAGACTCAAACCCCTAAAATCTATTTTGCATGCTTCGGCAAGACTGATTTTCCTTGCAAATAGCTATTCCTCTGTTGAATCACTCTGTATGTCTCTACACTGGCTGCCTGTCTTCTACCGAATCCAATATAAAATACTTTTACTAACCTACAAGGCCATCAACAAAGCTGCACCAACATACATCTCCTCTCTTGTCTCAAAATATCTCCCAACTCGGCAACTCCGTTCTGCAAAAGATCTGCGTCTCTCATCCACCCTCATTACATCCTCCCATTCCCGGTTACAGGACTTTTTTCGGGCTGCACCCACTCTATGGAACTCTCTCCCTCGCACAATAAGACTCTCCTCTGTTCTACAAACTTTCAAGCGTTCTCTGAAAACCTACCTATTCAGACAAGCTTATAATATTCCTCAACCACCATCTTAACCTCACTACCTTTAGCCTGTTACACAATTTCACACAAGACAACTACCCCCGGACCAACATTGTTGTGTGACAGGATCATTTAGCTTATGAGTCACCCTACCTTTGCAGTCTGGCTGGGCCAAGATGCAAAATGTATACTTAACCTCATGTGTCAATCTCCCATTGTCCCATAGATTGTAAGCTTGCGAGCAGGGCCTTCTCACCTCTTTGTCTGTTTTACCCAGTTTGTTTATTAGTTTATTACGTTTGTCCCCAATTGTAAAGCGCTACGGAATATGTTGGCGCTATATAAATAAATGATGATGATGATGATGATGATGAGTGGCCAGTATAAAGCAATATAGGTAGGGAGCTGTACAGAGAACTCTAGAGGCAGGGCTGTATGGAGAACTATAGAAAGGGGTCTGTATAGAGCACTGTAGAAATTGGGCTGTATAGAGAAGTATAGGGAGGGGTCTGTAAAGAGAACTATAAGGAAGGGGCCTCAATGAGAACTAAAAATGGGCTGCAATGAGAGTAAGAAGGCACCAATGTAAGACATGGGGTGGCTGCAATGAGAGAGATAAGGAGGGGGAAAAGGGAGAGACATGGAGTGGGCAAAGAGAGATACATGGAGAGGGCAAAAGGAAAGACATGAAAGGGGGAAGGGAGAGTCATTGTGGGGGCAAAGGGAGAGGTACAGAAGTGGCAATGGGAGGGATGGATAGTTGTTGCCGAACTTGATGGTGTAAAGAAGAGCCGAAACAAACAAGGAGCCTAACGGTTCATAAACGATAGCCAAAGTTTGCATAATGGGGGACCCGGATGAAGTTCCAATGCTGTACCTTTCCGCAGGTCACTGGAAGTTCCCAATTAAACTCACTTTCACAGGGGTATCTGCAGCATCTCTCTCTCTTGTAGTCTCTCAGAGGTTATACATAAGACTATACTGCACAAACTGCACTGGCCAATCTCATGCAATGTTTCTTAGATGAATGGAAGTTTAAAAGATGAACATTCGTAAGATTATAGGTAATCAGGAGCTCCAATAAATGAAAATTAAACATTGTACAATCTTACGCATTGCATCACCTACAGTTTTATCTGTGTTTTTAAGTCAAATTGCTGAATTTAGCATTGGTGCTAAAGCACTTTTTTAAAAATAAACTTCTGATTGCTATTATAGTGCTATCTGTGAATCTAACATTGGCTGTGAATTAGAATGCTGACTGCTCACCTCACAAACACTACATTTTGGCGATGAGCTTGGTCACTACTTATATGTCTTCAGCGACCTAATTGTACCTGTGAACTGATTGCCAACTGAGAGTTTGACTGCTGCCTACTCCTTGCTTAAAGTACCAGAACCTGGCGTCTTATCCTAACAGTTGTTTTATTATACCTGTGAGCCAGAGACTGAATGTGAGGTGGATCGCTGACTACTCACTACTTAAACCCCAGACAAATGTAAAATTCAGCAGAAATTGAAAATGCATAGATATATTATAATATATATATATATATATATTTTCAATTTCTGCTGAATTTTATATTATAACCACTAGTGGGCGCATTCTCCTTAGTAGCGCTATACAATGTAAGAGCAGCCACCAGCCATTGGGGTCTATCCCTTTTGCTGAGCATGACCAGTATAATTTAGTTTCTGACAAATGGTGGAGGTGTTTACAGCAAGGAAAAGATAGACATCTCCATTAAGTATCCAACATTGGGTAGCTTGCAATCAATAAAATAATTTGTACTCTATGGATGTAATTTTATAAGATTGTAATATATCTCTATACAACTGTGTGTGTCATTTATGAACATTTATATATAGTGTTGCATTTATATTTTTCCTTTGTACTGAAACAAACTATGTCTTTAACAAAAAAATTATGCTCTACAAATTTACTTGATCAAGGGGTAGGCCCAAATGTTGTATGTTGAATACTAAATGAATCATCTGATTTAAAAGTCAGCATTAAGGCAACATGCTATACTCACTGTTACAAAGTTAAGGCACCTGTGTTTACTTTCATAAAAGACTAAAACAGACATAGATCCTCTGCACTCACCATGCACAGACTGGGGTGCAAGAGGGGGTTGCCCATATTATATAGACAAAAAAAACAGGGATACTCTGCACTCTCCAAACACATAATTAATGCTGTAATAAGTACTGTTCTATATTAAAAACAGGGAATGTTAGTTCCACATATTGAAATATATGTTAAGCTGACCAACTCACGCCAAAGTCTTCCCAATCTGGTCAGTCCTAACATGATCAAATGCTATGCTTTTTTATCTGGGCTTAAGGCTTACCTGCACACAGCTTTTAAAGGCAAGTCTTTCCCAAGCACTAGCAGCCATGGGAGACCTGGGACTCACCTGACACAAGTTGGAATTAATTAATGTAAATAATGGGTTGCAAGAGTCATGGGACTTACATTGTATAGACAAAAACAGACATAGATCCTCTGCACTCACCATGCACAGACTGGGGTGCAAGAGGGGGTTGCCCATATTATATAGTAATATGTGGAACTAACATTCCCTGTTTTTAATATAGAACAGTACTTATTACAGCATTAATTATGTGTTTGGAGAGTGCAGAGTATCCCTGTTTTTTTTGTCTATTTCATAAAAGACTGATTAGTTCTGTACATATGCATGGGGTATTGTCTAGCAAAGACTCCTATTATTATGTTTATGTTAGTATGGGCAGTTAGCAGATCCAGTAGTTGGTAGAATGGAGCATTTCATGCTGTTTCCTGCCCACAGTCAATTAAAAGTCAGCGTTTCCCATCAACAAATCAGTGATGTCCTGGCATCCAAAGTATCTGAGCTGGATGAGATCACACTTGATGTAGACTGGGTCCCTGTACAGAGAGAGTTGAGGATCTTTGGCAGCCTTTAATTCTTGTTTTAAAACAAGTAATGTGGGTTTCCCTGTCTACATTCTCCTATCCATATAAACTATTCAGTAGAGCAATAAACGCCTTAATGCTGGTGTTTGGAGTTTATGCACACAGCCGTAAAACATTATTGTAACCAGCTGACAACACTCTTGCCCTTGTGACATCATCTGATCTCCTGAAATCTGGAGAAGAAGGTTTCATGTTCATGCTTTCTCAAACTTTCAAAAACTATCAGCTGCAGCTCCTCTATAATCTTCTCTTTTATATCATAAAGCTGAGTTAATCATGGGGACCCTACTGAAATAGTGTACACTGGTGTTTTGGAAATACGACTGCCAGGAACATTGCTCCCTTTGAAGCAATATATGGCATTTAGTAAATCAATGGTAGAACAAAAGGTACGTTGAAGGTTAAAGTAGACCATCTACATATTGTTGAAACATCCATTTTGTGGTCTAAACCAATGTTAATTTTTCTAGGAACAAGTGATATAACTGAGGTATGAAGGAAAGTGACTAACTAGTAACGTTATTAGCTTCTAGTGAATTGGTAGGCTGCTGAGTATTTGCTCAGCATAGGGAATTGTGGTCTTCACTGTGCATTGACAGGTCCACGTTCAGCCACACAATCAGATTTTTTATGCTCCTTATGAACCTATAGTGGACTCTTAAATTACTATATCTGTATCTGAATGTCATTTCATACAAAAAAGTCTACTTCGGTTTTTTAATTTGCTATGCTTCAACTTTCTAGCAATTCCATGCAAATCCTGCACTATAAATTGATAGCGACAGAAAACTAAAACAGTCAGTTTGGACTTACCTATAATACTGTAATACTAAAACATCTATAACATTTTTCTTTTATTAAAGGCTATAACTATTTAGGGGTTTAACCCTGTTACATTCTCACACACAACTGCCATAACTAAATAAAAACAGACAGTTTTGTGGACATTCCTTTCATATTTCATGGCCACATTTTTTTAGTGAACCTGGTTCAATAATATAGCAATCATTTATACCAACCACAATGAATAAATTATGCTGATTAAAACTATCCTGAGGCCTATTCATTTATAATGTATTATTGAAAAATGATACAGATATCCCTGAATTTCCTTGAAGATTGCAAGGTCAGAATATAAATGTTTCATTGCATGAGATCAGCGTAAGAGGCTGTCAAGGTAGTAGTATGAATCAGGGTTATTTCAATGAAAATGTTCAAATGACAACTGCTATTTACTAACAAAATGCACAAGTACAGATGTGCAGTAAACCATAGCAGACAAAAATATAATAGCTTTGATGGATTTGGTGCAAGTTAAACAATGTAAGCAGACAGCTGAATGGTTATCGTTTACTGCACATTTGCGGCTGCATTACATGGACATTAAAGTCATTATTAAGCAACAGATTTTCTTTGACACATCTCTGACATACATTGAGGAAAATAAACACAATACATATATATTACTGTTGTACTTTTTCTCCTGCTTCTACGCAATGGAAATTGTAGCGGCATGATTCATCAAAGCATGTATCTGCATGGAGTAGTACATCGCCACGATAAAAGGCTCTGCTTATACTCGCATCTCAAGATACGTTCCTTGTTGACTGCGGGTGTAATTTCCCTCTCTGCTTTACTACACAGGATGCTGCAGGATACATACTTACCGGCCAGCTCCTGCACCAGCCTGCAGGTCCAGTGGCAATACAGAACAAAAATAAATAATTCAGTTAAAAAAAAGAGTGGGGTTCTCCCTCCTCCCCCCTCCAAACGAAAAAACAGGGGGAAGAGAGGGTTTCCCCCCCCCCCCCCCCCCCCCGGTTTTATGATAACCAGCACTAGGCAAGCCAACCGAGGCTCCTGGCACTATAGTAGGGAAACTCGCAGCATGGGGTCTCACTGCCATAATTGCAAACCAGTGCCAGACTGTTCAGCACAGGACTGGAATCCCTAGGAAGTTGTACTAAAGCACTAGTACTCTTTCCAGACCCCTGCAATTAACAGTCTAGGTATGCCAGAACTGCCAGCGCCAGCATGCCCATGTGTTAAAAAAAATAAACCATTAAGACGACGCAAACTTTGTTCCTCTATGGAGGAACAAACGGCGCAGAATGAAATATGAAAGACCCAAGGTCTATTTATATATATATATATATATATATATATATATATATATCTTTAAAAGCATCATTACTCTATGAGTACAGAAAAAAATTAACTATTCACATAATCGGTGTAAATCTGTGCACTTCTAGACATAGTATGGCAGAGATTGAGCGCTGTGAATAGCTATTTTTTTCTGATTTAATAGAGGTAGATCACCTCAATCACAGCTGCTTTCCCTGATCCATTAGATATTCTGTGCATGAGCACTTTCTCAACTTTTCTCATTAAAGCTGGGTACACACAGAAATTTTCTCCCTATGTGTTGCCTATAACGATTTTACCAACGACATAAAAATGTCACAATCGGCATGTCGGTTTATGTGTACACGCCATATATGTTTTACAAAATTTACCTTCAGATCTGTGCTCTTCACCTGTCATAACCATTGACTGCAAAGATCATGACTCTGCACACTTCATAGAGATCTATGGACACTGCCGGTCATGAGTGCATACACACTGTAGAATTGGAACGTCATTGTACAACATTTAGTCTGGTTTCAAAATCAAATGAAACAGTAGGATGTGCTATGGAGCAATAATCAATCGTCATTGCAGTGTACACAATAATGCAATATTGGGCCGAACAATTGAGTGAAATGTTTATCGGCCGATTCGGCTGAAAACCCTGTAGTGTGTACCCAGCCTAAGCTTTAGCAGAAGTTACATCAGACAGTTCAATTACTATGTAGCAATACTACAAAGAGCAACTCTTAATTTGAGGACTCCACTGTTAACATTGAATTTAGGTCTGTGTGTTTGAAGAACAGTGATAATCTCAAGATTACGGAGACTGATTGGAGTGAACAGTGTGACTTTGTTTTTATACAATTAGCTCAGTAAGGTTTACAGACACCATGAACCGATAATGGGAAATCCAAAACAATCTAGCTGCCTAGTTACAAATTATCTAACAAAGTATCTATTTTATGGTACTTGAATATAAAACAGACACAATAGTAATTGCTTAATTTCAAGAAAGATCATGTAATCAGTGTATATTCGTCAACACATAATATGAACTTTTATCAAGAGGTTTCCCAAGTCTTTCTTAAAACTAATAAATTAATTTGCTTTCAATGCTTTGCTTTAAAACCTTTTTAATCCTATTTAATAAAAGTTGCATTTTCTCCAGTCGTCTTCTTACATCATAATATTGTTATTCTCAGTAAAATAATACAGAAATTGTTACAATTTATTTGACAGTATCATTTAATAGGGTTAATTTTTTTCCATGACACTTTATTTGATCTTAATATGTATGTAAAAACTATTCATCATACATGACATACAGTTGTACCATGTGAATTTCAATGTCACATTAGCAAAAAACAGATATACAACTGAACAGCATAAGTAAGCTGTGCCAAGAGAATGATAGAGAGATATGTGTATGATAAAACTAACAGTAGAATACCACTATATAGGGGTGAGGGAGATCTAGGGGAGGGGGTGGGGGTGGGAATAGTGTTGGGGGAGAGGAAGTGACCCTGGTAGTAAGACAAATTCAGGCAGATCCAGGAAGTAAGACATTGTTGAAGTCATACCACGGGTCCCAAAGTTTGTGAAGGAAGGAAACCTTATTATTTTGGAGGCTTGTGATATATTCCATTTTGAAAATAAACCATATGAGATTTGTAACTACTTGGCGGAAAGGGGCATCATTTTTTCCAGTTTTGCGTGGTTTGGAATTTCGCAGCACAGGAGTTGTTTAAGATCATTTTGTCAAGGGATTTATCAATGTGGGGAAACAGGGCACAGTGTAATGAGTTATTGATGGAAAAATGGAGGGGAGATCAGCAACATCTGTGATCAGGGTCCAGAAGAAGGTAAACGCTGGTCGCAATCACCAAATATGCTTGAAGTCACCCCTTTGGCCGTTCTCCCTCCAGCACAAGTTGGAAGAGCTGGGTTAGATATTATGTAAATGGGCAAGGGACTAGATACCATCTAGTAAGGACTTTGTAGGAGTTGTCTTTTATGGCAACACTGATGGAGCATTTGGAGACCCATGTGTGTATGGTTGTCACACATTCTCTCCCCTAGGGGAATGTTCATGTCAGCTTCCCAATCCAAAACATGAGTGTCAGAATGGGTGTGTTGCGATGCAAGAACAGTGTGGTAAAGGAGAGAAATGGCACTCTTGTAGCAGGAGTTGTACAGGCATATGCGTTCAAACTGGGAGCCATCATTGGGGCCTTATTTTAAATGAATTCTGGACAAAGTGGCGTATTTGGAGGAATTGGTAAAATATTTTGTTGGGATTATGGTGTCTGTCATGCAATCGCAGATGAGTTAGGGCCAAAGTCACTCACAATGTGTAAAAAAAGTCTGACCCACACAGCCTTCCGCTCCAGGGCCATGCCAAATGCCTATCAAGGGGAAAAATGAGGGTGGTCCCAAAATTGGGGTGATTGGCGAGAGGTGGCATAACAGGCAGAGACTTCTATTTGAGTCCCAAATGGACAGTGTGAGGCGAACATTTGGAACAAAACAGGCCGAGACAGGCCTAAGTAGTTTGGGGAGCCGAGGTATAAAAGCCAGGGAGCTAGAGTCAACCAGTTCCTTTTCTAGGTCAACCCAATGCTTGATATGTGGGTTGACGTTCCATGCGGGCAATTGACTCAACTGGGTGGTATGGTGATATTAGTAAGAACCGAGAGAGAGATTTTTCGATAGAACGTACCAATGGCCTTAAGAAATTTATCTGTAAAGGCATAGAGTTGGAGGTTGAGAGCCATGAATGGTCACGAGACCCCATGAAAGCCTTACTCCAGAGCAGGCATCAGAGAAGGAAATTTGTGTTTATTAAGGAGGTGGATCAAATCAATAATGCGCCTAGAATTGTTAAGTGCTTGTCTAGACGGGTCAAGCCCACGTGGTCCGGATGGATCAAACCGAGTAGGACGGGGTTGAGCTTGTTGGCTAGAGCATTAGCAAAAAGTTTTATATCAGTGTGCAAAAGGGTGTTTGGACAATAGTTAGAGCAAGTGGTAGGGTCTTTACCTGATTTGGGGATTATGATTATATTAGCTTTGGTGGAGTCAGGGTGGAAGTACTCGCCAGCTAAAATCTGGTTAAACAGAGAGCAGAAGAGGGGGATTAAACGGTACGTGAATGTCTTGTAATAAGACATCAGGGGGTAAATGTATCAAGCTGCGAGTTTGCAACTCCAGCGATTTTCTCAGGAGAGTTGAAACTAGCCGATGTATGAAGCTGAGATTTCATGCAAAATCGCCAGAGTTGTGCTTCTGTCAAAATCGCTGTTTGCAAAATCGCCAGTGATCAAACTCCCGACTGTTTGCCACTGCAGCTATACAGCTCTCAAATGTATGAAGCTGTGAGTTAGCAAACTCAGGAGAGTTTGCTTCAAAACACGCCAGATACAACACGCTGCTTGATAGCAGCGTGTTGTACAAACACATCACTGTTATACTGCCCTGGCAGTGTTAAAATGGTAAAGAACAGATAAAAGTTGAAAAAAAAAAAAGCGTGAGGTCCCCCCGCTATTTATGCTTAACCCTAGTGCTGCCTGACTAGTGCTGGTCCCGTGAAAATCAGGGAAAAATTTTGCGTGGGGTTCCCCCGATTTTCACTTTACCATCACTAGGCAAACCAGCCAGGGTTGGCGGCACTATAGCAGGGAGACGCGCAGCAGGGGTCCCCCTGCCATAATGACTAACCAACCCTAGACTGTTCAGCGCTGGGCTGGATTCCCTAGGGAGTGAGGTCCGCTGAAAAAAACGAGCGGGCCCCCCACCTAGAAAGAACCAGCCCAGTGCTGATAGCACTAGGGCTCTTCCTACCACCCCTGGGCTGTGGGCAGTAGGGTAATATGGCGTAAAGTAGTAAAAAAAACAAACTGACACCAATTTTGTTTGTGGAACTACAAGTCCCAGCCAGCCAGGTTGCCAAAAACAGTGTGGCCATGCTGGTGCTTGTATAACTACAAGCACCAGCATACCCACGGCAGCCAGGGCATGTTGGCACTTGGAGAACCACAAGTGCCAACATGCCCTGACATCCCTGGCTTGCTGGGCCCTGTAGTTCCACAAAGAAAAAAGTTTACAAAGTCACAACACCCTCTTATAAACCACATACATTTATTAAAAATAATAAAACCCACAATAAAGACACTAACCACCCTCTTTTAAACCACAAGTATTTATTAAAAATAAAAATAACCAAATACTTACCGATGATGCCTTCTTTCTTGCTCCAATGTCACTTATTATTTGTAAATCCATCTTGCCGGCTTGCCCCAGTCCCAGCCATTTGTACCTCCATAAGGGAATCTTTGCCAACAGGAACTCTTCGCCCAGAATGGGCACATATTTGTACATCCCGACTCTTTAGTGTTGCTTGAAGATAAAAAAAAAAAAAAAACAGGAGCCGCCGCAAACACCTCCTACCTAGTAGGAGGTCCATTTCGCAATGCTCTTACGCTGTTTGCGTAAGAGCTAACTACTGTATAATGGTATTTTCCCACGCTAGTGGGGAAATCACATAATACTGTATCTAGCGCTTACGCAATTAACGTAGCGCATTGCGCATGCGCTACGCTACTTGCGTAAGCTGTATTTACTGTATTATTTATGCTTAACCCTAGTGCAGGCAGCACTAGGGTTAAGCATAAATAGCGGGGGGACCTCACGCTTTTTTTTTTTTCAACTTTTATCTGTTCTTTAACATTTTAACAGCTGCCGGAGCTCTGGCAGCTGTATGACAGGTCAGTGTAACAGTGATGTGTTTACAACTCACTGTTACAACACAGGAGAGTTTGCCAAACACAGGAGAGTAAGCTAAACTTGGGAGTGTTTACATCGCTCAAAATCGCCAGAGATGACCAGTGATTTTGAACATGAGTGTCAAAATCGCAGCTTGATACATTTCCATTTTTTTTAAAAACCCGCGATTTGCCGCGATTTAAACACGCTGGCAAACTCGCACTTTGATACATTTACCCCCCGGTATCCGTCAGGCCCCGGTTTATTGGAGGACTTTTAGGATTAAATGATGGCCTCAATTTCCTCATCATTAATGTCATTGTTCAACTGCATCACAGAGAAAGGAGTAAGCTTGGGGAGTCTACTCAAGGATAAATACTGGCGGATTCAAGGACACAAATCATTCCCACTCAGGTCAGCTGTTTGAATATTATAGAGTGCTTCATAGTACTTTTTCAATACAGCATTCATTGAAACCGGATCATATTTAGGAGTGCCACTGGAGTCCTTCATGCATTGTATTGCCTAGGAGAAGCGATGGGCATTGAGCTTATTGGCTAGTAAATAATCTGCTTTATTGCTTTTTTTGTAAATCATCGATTAAGCAGGCCCAAAGTCTTGTCTGTCTTCTCAGCCAAGATGTTGTTCCGTTCACTGCTGACTGTCACAAGGTTGTAGTAATTCTTTTTAGTAGGGCGTTGTTTATGTAAGCCTTCAAGAGGCTGTAATTTGGTAGTCAGACTGTCTATAACACGCTTTTGCTCCTTGTTACGATGAGAGGTATAACTGATATTGTTTACAAGTATAACGACCTTCCCACACCAATGGGGAGCAACAGTCAGCTTGGAAGTTAATGAAAAAATAGTCAGTAAGACTCTCTGTGACTTTTGTTTGAAGGGATCTGCTAGAGCATCTTATTCAGCCGACATGTAAAGCAGCCTACATCCTGGAGAATAAAAAGAAAAGCAACAGCAGAGTGATCTAACCATGGATTAATGTGGATGAAAGATTGCAGTAAATAATGTCAGATGAGGTTACACTCTAAATCCAAGTCTATCCTCCAGTAGGAGTTGTGTGGACATGAATAGAAGATATAGCCGCACATAGTAGGGTGGTGTGTTGACGGCACCATGTGTCAGTAGGCCAGCTGCTTTTTAAGTGTTTATTAAGGATGTTACTGCTGGCCTGGGACAAAGAGTTAGAAGTAGGATGGGACCTCTCTAGACTATGATTGTGTACCTTGTTGTAATCTCTGCCTGTTAGGAGCAGACCCCTGCAGACCTTTGTGAGTTGGAGAATGGTTGTGAGTGAGAATAAGTGCTCAGTGATCACTGGAGTAAAATCAGAGGCACTTAAGAAATGAGACCAGATGGTCCGTGGAGAGGCTGAGACAGACGGAGCACCTCAGGAAGAACAAGGGGCAGGGAGGGCGTGGGAGCCAAGCTGTTCAGTCCAACAGCAGGAATGGTTGATGTTGTAAGGGGAGTCAAAAGTTGGAACCTGTGTTCCCTTAGCTAGGCTGGGAGGGTGATCATCAATCTCTGTGTGTGATTCCACAAAATGGGGTATGTGGTTAAGGATTGCGAGAGGTAGCGATACAGAACTAAGTGAGGGGGGCAGGTTGAAGAGAAAAAGGTAGGTTGGGGGGTGTAGTTGGGTGCAAAATCAATGCTGACACAACGTATATAGCAAATGATAACATAAGGTACTGAACTTAACACACGATAATTAACAAGTTAATTTTGGGAGGAAAACGATGTCCTTCTCAAGTGGAAATCTGGCGCCAGTACAAAGGAGCAAGAGAAAACTGATCAATAAAGAGCAAGGAGACTGGGATAAATGTGCCCCACTGAAACCAGAGCAGTTAGTAACATGAGAAAACTCTAATCAAATCATCTAGGCGGATGTCACCCCCCTGCTAAAGGTAATGAATGGTACACACAATAGATATAGCAGGAACACAAGAGCACATTTAGAGATGGATGAAATAATCACTTACAGCGAGGTTAGACGTTAAAAAGTGGGAATATATACAATCAGGGTAATGAGATGGTACGTACCTCTTAGAGGCCTAGTAAAGTCACTGAGGCACAAGTACTTAGAGCTGTGTTGTCACGGGCACTAGGAGTCTTTACCCAGGGATCACCAGATGGTAGGCTTACCAGAGCAATGTAGATGGTAATAGGGTACTCTGGTAGCTGGGTGATCACGGAACATGAAATGATGACCGATGAGATGCTCAGGAAAGTCTATGACTAGCAACACTGGTAATAATGAGGTAATGATACACAGGGAACTGTATGGACAAGGACACGTGAAGGTAGTCAGTGGTCTGCGATAGCAAGTTGTACCACCGCTATAGTGAGAAGGAATGTCCAACAGAGACAAGGAGGTGATGAGAGTCAGCGGTCTGCGGGTAGCAAGTTGTACCGCTGTCTGAGTGAAGGAATGGAATCCAAGTGGAGGTATCCAGGTAGTCAGTGGTCTGCGGTAGCAAGTTGTACCACTGCTATGTGAGAGGATAATGGAACAGGTGATACCGGAAACAGGGATCAGTGGTCTGACATCAGCAAGTTGTACCACTGCATATATATGTGAGGAGGTGCACGGGGGAAGACTGCAACACAGGATATATACAGGCACCTTATACACGATCCACAGTAATATGCACAATATAGGTATATATATATGTAAATGACTGATCAGGTCTGCAATCTAGAAAGTCTCTTGAAGAAGTCCAGCAAAATGATAACACAGTCAATGATGACAATAGACTCAGCGGATAGCAGACTCCAGAGAGAACCAAACACAGTCCAGCAAGATATGCAATACACAGCACAGTCAATGAGAAATATGCATACCGTGGTTCAGCAGTAGCAGTCAGATGGGATAGCAGCGGTACCTGAGCGGCTGGGGACCGACTGGATAGGAAGTCCCTGGATAGGAGAAGCAGCGGTCTAGCAGGTGCAGCGCACAGGTGAGTAGACCGACAGGGACACGAATCCACAGGAGTCAGCAACACGTGGAACTGGACTCATAGGAAACCCAGGAGAATGGAGATGATCCAGCAGAGGGTAGTGGAAGAGATACAAATCCAATGCTGACAGGAGGGTAGAGGCCAGAGGAACACGTGAAGGCGTGGAGAGAGGATCAGCAGGAGATGGACGATAGCGCTGACCACAGCGGCAGGACTCAGCGGCAGATGGAGGTAACCAGTAGCAACCACAGGAACCAACAGCGATGGGAAACAGGAGTGCAGCGCAGGGCAGGAGCTAGAGATCACGAAGTGTAGCAGATGGTAATGAAAAGCGGCAGTCTCGAGGAGGACACAACAAAGATGAGATGAGAGTGTAGTGCACGGAGGCAGCGGATAGTAATGAGCTGGCAGTCACAATGTTGAACCCAGGCGAGTTGCAAGCAGGAGACTGAAGTGCACAGAGGCAGCGGATGGCAGTCAGCTGGTAGTCACGATGTTGAACACAGGCGAGTTGCAAGCAGGAGACTGAAGTGCACAGAGGCAGCGGATGGCAGTCAGCTGGCAGTCACGATGTTGAACACAGGCGAGTTGCAAGCAGGAGACTGAAGTGCACAGAGGCAGCGGATGGCAGTCAGCTGGCAGTCACGATGTTGAACACAGGCGAGTTGCAAGCAGGAGACTGTAGTGCACAGAGGCAGCGGATAGTAACCAGCAAACAGACTTGATGAGAAGCAGGTGAGTGAGGTAAAAGCTGGAGTGCACGGAGGCAGCGGGTAGCAATGAGTAAACAGTCACTTAGCTGTAAAATAACGATGAAGTGGTGTAGAAGACTGTAATGCGCAGAGGCAGCGGATAGGAATCAGCAAACAGTCATGATGATACAGTTGATGGTGGAAGTGGTAAGGAACCACAGTAGTAGAAGTGGTTAGGGAACCACAGGAATCAGCAGCGCTGAATACACGAGTAATACAGGAACACCTTCAGAGACTCATGAGGAATGAGACTCCAAGATCAGGCAACGTGGTGTTGACCACAGGTGCTTAATATAGGGAGGTTGCCTGATCTGCCAATTAAGTTAAAGGGGTATACACTGAAGTATAGAAAAGGGCTGCGCATGCGCAGACCCTCAGGATGGCGGACGGCCACGGTTCCTAAATGTCCGGGAAGAGGCACTCACGGTCCGGTGAGTGACAGTACCCCCCCTTTTAAAGGTGGGCACAGAACGCCTGGAACCGGGCTTGTCCGGATTTTTGGAGTAAAACTTCTTCAAAAGGGCAGGAGCATTAAGATCTTCAGCTTTGATCCAAGAGCGCTCCTCAGGACCAAAGCCCTTCCAATGAACGAGGAAGTGGAGGACTCCTCGCGAAATTTTTGCATCTAGTACCTCGGTAATCTCAAAATCCTCCTCCTGATGGACTTGAACTGGCTGCGGAGCTGAGGGAGGAGTTGAAAAACGGTTGATAATAAGAGGTTTGAGCAAAGATACATGGAAGGCATTAGAAATCCGAAGACTCTTAGGAAGAAGGAGTTTCACACATACTGGATTGATAACTTGAATGATCCTATATGGACCAATAAAACGAGGGGCAAATTTCATGGATGGAACCTTCAAACGAATATTTTTTGTGGATAACCAGACACGATCTCCAATTTTTAGTGGTGGAATAGCCCGCCTCTTCTTATCAGCGAAAGATTTATATTTGACAGATGTCTTCTTTAAACAGGTTCTAACCTGAGACCAGATTTTTTTAAAGGTCTGACAAACAGTCTCCACCGCAGGAACTTGGGTGGGCGGGAGGGCAGGAAATTCCGGAAAAGACGGATGGTGACCGTAAACCACAAAGAATGGAGTTTTGGATGATGACTCATGGTACATGTTGTTATGGGCGAACTCAGCCCAAGGGAGTAACTCTACCCAGTTGTCTTGGTTGGCTGATGAAAATATCCTTATAAAAGTCTCAAGATCTTGATTGACACGTTCGGTTTGTCCATTGGATTGTGGATGGTAAGAAGATGAGAGTGCTAATCGTATGCCCAAGGTTTTACAAAGGGCTCGCCAGAATCTGGACACGAATTGTACTCCTCTATCAGACACAATCTCAGATGGACATCCATGGATACGGAAGATCTCTTTAATGAAATGTTCAGCCAGGATAGACGAGGAAGGCAAACCAGACAGAGGGATGAAATGAGCCATCTTCGAAAATCTGTCCACTACCACCCAAATAGTGTTATGGTTCTTACTAGGTGGTAAGTCAGTAACGAAATCCATACTAATATGGGTCCATGGTTTGGACGGAATGGGTAGTGGTCGCAGCAACCCTGCTGGGGTTCTGCGGGAGGATTTGAATTGCGAACATAATTCACAGGAAGCAATGAACTCTTTGACGTCTCTCCTCATTGAAGGCCACCAGTAACTTCGAGAGAGGATCTCAAAAGTCTTGTGTTCACCGGCGTGTCCAGAAAAACGAGAGGCATGGAACCACGAAAGGATTTTCCTCCTTAGAGTAGAAGGCACGAGGGTCTTCCCAAATGGTAGCGTTTTGGTGGATGAAGCAGCCAGTGAGATACATTTGGGGTCTAGAATGGTATGGTTGGGAACCTCTTCTATATCAGAGGACGTAGTAAAGGCTCTAGATAAGGCATCAGCTTTTTTGTTCTTGGCAGCTGGTTTGAAGGTAATTATTAATTCAAAACGGGAAAAGAAAAGAGACCATCTTGCTTGACGAGGGTTCAAGCATTGGGCAGACTGGAGATATGACAAGTTCTTATGATCCGTGAAGATCGTCACCGGATGGCGAGCTCCCTCCAACAAGTATCTCCATTCCTCTAATGCGGCTTTGATAGCCAGTAATTCCTTGTCTCCGATGGTATAATTCTTCTCTGCGGGTAGGAGACCCCGAGAATAGAAGGCACAAGGGTGGAATTTTTGCTGTTCCGAGCGTTGGGAGAGAATAGCTCCTAAGCCCACATTAGAGGCATCTACTTCTAGGAAAAAAGGGAGTGTCACATCAGGCTGACGAAGGATTGGAGCCGAAGAGAAGGACTCTTTCAATGTTTGAAAGGCTTGAATAGCCTCAGTAGACCATTGCTTAGGATTAGCCCCTTTTCGAGTCAGGGCCACAATAGGGGATGCAATGGAAGAAAAATCTTGAATGAAGCGTCTATAGTAATTGGCAAAACCTAAAAAACGCTGGATGGCACGAAGAGTAGTTGGCTGGGGCCAATGTAGTACAGCATTTACTTTGTCAGGATCCATCTTCAGACCAACTCCGGAAACAATATACCCCAAGAATGGAATCTGGGGTAATTCAAATGAACATTTTTCTAATTTACAGAACAATGAATTTTTCCGTAGCCTGGAGAGGACTTCTGCCACATGTTGGTGGTGAGAAGGCAGGTCCTGTGAAAAAATCAATATGTCGTCCAGGTAGACGACGACACATACATATAATAAGTCCCGAAAAATCTCATTAATGAAGCCCTGAAAAACAGCGGGGGCATTACATAGCCCGAAAGGCATTACCAGATATTCGTAATGCCCGTCTCTGGTGTTAAACGCCGTCTTCCATTCGTCACCGGAACGAATTCTGATTAAATTGTAAGCACCACGAAGATCCAACTTAGTAAAAATACGGGCTCCCTTGATGCGGTCAAATAGCTCAGTGATCAACGGAATGGGATACCGGTTCTTGATAGTAATGGCATTGAGTCCACGAAAATCTATACAAGGGCGTAATGATCCATCCTTCTTTTTGACAAAGAAGAACCCAGCTCCAGCGGGCGAGGTGGAAGGTCGAATGAACCCACGCTGGAGGTTCTCCCGTATATATTCAGATGTAGCTTGAGTCTCAGGTAACGAGAGTGGATAGACCCGGCCTCTAGGAGGAGTCTTGCCAGGAAGAAGATCAATCGGACAATCCCAAGAACGATGAGGAGGAAGACGTTCAGACTGAGCTTTATCAAAAACATCGGTAAATGAAGCATATTGAGGAGGAAGTCCCGGTGGAATAGCTGAAATGGAAGCTTGCTGTACCTTGAGAGGAATGACTTGGGAAAGGCAATGATGATGACATTCAGGGCCCCAAGACGTGACTTGAGGGGTGCGCCAGTCAATCTGGGGAGAGTGACACTGAAGCCATGGAAGGCCTAGGACAATCGGACTTGTCGTAACAGGAAGAATTAAAAACGATATCTCTTCATGATGCAGGGCACCAATCTGAAGGGTTACTGGAGACGTACTCTGGGTGATGAGACCGTTGATGAGACGTGATCCATCAATAGCCGTCACAGTAATGGGAGTTTTTAAGGTAATCATTGGTAGAGACCATTGATTAACTAACGATTTGGAAATAAAATTTCCTGCTGCTCCGGAATCAATCAATGCCTGTGACTCAAAGGTCTTGGTAGCAAAGGAAATAGTCACATCAAAAGCGCAGACTTTAGATCTCATAGACGATGGAGAGGACTCCAGGGACCCTAACTTCACCTCTCCAGAACTAGTTAGGGCCTGGCATTTCCCGATCTCTTAGGACAGGAGCTGAGGACATGAGTGGAATCAGCACAATAGATACAGAGTCTATTCTTGACTCTTCGTTTCCTCTCCTCAGAAGATAACTTGGAACGTCCAATCTCCATGGGAATCACAGCGGGTGACACTGGACGAAATTGAGGGTTAGAGCGAAAAGGTGCTTTAGCAGAAGTCGTTTTCTCAGCCTCTCTTTCACGAAATCTCATATCAACACGATGGCATAGAGAGATCAAATCTTCAAGTGACGAAGGAAGCTCTTGGGTAGTCAGTGCATCTTTAATTTTATCGGAAAGCCCCTGCCAGAAGGCGGCAACTAGGGCTTCAGTGTTCCACTGAAGTTCAGAGGCTAAGATCCTAAATTGAATGACGTACTGGCCTACAGTATGAGATCCTTGTCGCAGACGGAGGATGCTGGAAGCAGCGGAGGTCACACGACCTGGTTCATCGAACACACTTCGGAATGTAGAAATGAATTTGGCACTATCTTGTAATATCGGATCGTTCCTCTCCCACAGAGGGGAGGCCCAAGCCAGGGCTTGTCCTGAAAACAAAGAGATAAGATAGGCCACTCTGGAACGATGGGTAGAAAAATTTTGAGGTTGGAGCTCAAAATGGACTGAACATTGGTTAAGGAAACCCCTACAAGTTTTGGGGTCTCCATCGTACTTTGACGGAGTAGGCAGGTGAAGCGTGGAAGCTATAGACACCTGGGATGGCAATGGGGAAACGGAGGAAAGCACAGGAGCCTCAGTAGTAGCTGTCACCGTCTGTCCAGATGTTCCTTGGGAGGTTAATGACTGATAACACTGAAGTAACAGCTGTTGGCGGGCATCCTGTTGCTCCACACGGCTAACCAGATGTTGCAGCATCTCTTTGGCGGTAGGTTCCACATCTGGGTCTGTCATGGCCTGATCTTACTGTCACGGGCACTAGGAGTCTTTACCCAGGGATCACCAGATGGTAGGCTTACCAGAGCAATGTAGATGGTAATAGGGTACTCTGGTAGCTGGGTGATCACGGAACATGAAATGATGACCGATGAGATGCTCAGGAAAGTCTATGACTAGCAACACTGGTAATAATGAGGTAATGATACACAGGGAACTGTATGGACAAGGACACGTGAAGGTAGTCAGTGGTCTGCGATAGCAAGTTGTACCACCGCTATAGTGAGAAGGAATGTCCAACAGAGACAAGGAGGTGATGAGAGTCAGCGGTCTGCGGGTAGCAAGTTGTACCGCTGTCTGAGTGAAGGAATGGAATCCAAGTGGAGGTATCCAGGTAGTCAGTGGTCTGCGGTAGCAAGTTGTACCACTGCTATGTGAGAGGATAATGGAACAGGTGATACCGGAAACAGGGATCAGTGGTCTGACATCAGCAAGTTGTACCACTGCATATATATGTGAGGAGGTGCACGGGGGAAGACTGCAACACAGGATATATACAGGCACCTTATACACGATCCACAGTAATATGCACAATATAGGTATATATATATGTAAATGACTGATCAGGTCTGCAATCTAGAAAGTCTCTTGAAGAAGTCCAGCAAAATGATAACACAGTCAATGATGACAATAGACTCAGCGGATAGCAGACTCCAGAGAGAACCAAACACAGTCCAGCAAGATATGCAATACACAGCACAGTCAATGAGAAATATGCATACCGTGGTTCAGCAGTAGCAGTCAGATGGGATAGCAGCGGTACCTGAGCGGCTGGGGACCGACTGGATAGGAAGTCCCTGGATAGGAGAAGCAGCGGTCTAGCAGGTGCAGCGCACAGGTGAGTAGACCGACAGGGACACGAATCCACAGGAGTCAGCAACACGTGGAACTGGACTCATAGGAAACCCAGGAGAATGGAGATGATCCAGCAGAGGGTAGTGGAAGAGATACAAATCCAATGCTGACAGGAGGGTAGAGGCCAGAGGAACACGTGAAGGCGTGGAGAGAGGATCAGCAGGAGATGGACGATAGCGCTGACCACAGCGGCAGGACTCAGCGGCAGATGGAGGTAACCAGTAGCAACCACAGGAACCAACAGCGATGGGAAACAGGAGTGCAGCGCAGGGCAGGAGCTAGAGATCACGAAGTGTAGCAGATGGTAATGAAAAGCGGCAGTCTCGAGGAGGACACAACAAAGATGAGATGAGAGTGTAGTGCACGGAGGCAGCGGATAGTAATGAGCTGGCAGTCACGATGTTGAACCCAGGCGAGTTGCAAGCAGGAGACTGAAGTGCACAGAGGCAGCGGATGGCAGTCAGCTGGTAGTCACGATGTTGAACACAGGCGAGTTGCAAGCAGGAGACTGAAGTGCACAGAGGCAGCGGATGGCAGTCAGCTGGCAGTCACGATGTTGAACACAGGCGAGTTGCAAGCAGGAGACTGAAGTGCACAGAGGCAGCGGATGGCAGTCAGCTGGCAGTCACGATGTTGAACACAGGCGAGTTGCAAGCAGGAGACTGTAGTGCACAGAGGCAGCGGATAGTAACCAGCAAACAGACTTGATGAGAAGCAGGTGAGTGAGGTAAAAGCTGGAGTGCACGGAGGCAGCGGGTAGCAATGAGTAAACAGTCACTTAGCTGTAAAATAACGATGAAGTGGTGTAGAAGACTGTAATGCGCAGAGGCAGCGGATAGGAATCAGCAAACAGTCATGATGATACAGTTGATGGTGGAAGTGGTAAGGAACCACAGTAGTAGAAGTGGTTAGGGAACCACAGGAATCAGCAGCGCTGAATACACGAGTAATACAGGAACACCTTCAGAGACTCATGAGGAATGAGACTCCAAGATCAGGCAACGTGGTGTTGACCACAGGTGCTTAATATAGGGAGGTTGCCTGATCTGCCAATTAAGTTAAAGGGGTATACACTGAAGTATAGAAAAGGGCTGCGCATGCGCAGACCCTCAGGATGGCGGACGGCCACGGTTCCTAAATGTCCGGGAAGAGGCACTCACGGTCCGGTGAGTGACATGTGTGAAGTAATTAACTTCGGAGTTGGACCGGTCCAAGTGGCTGAGAGGGACAATGGGCGAGAGGGAGGTATGGGGTATGAGTGCTATGAGCATTGCCACAGTAGAACCAAGTTCAGAAACGCCCCTATCAGCCAGGTGGGGCCAACAGTAGAAATAGGTGGGTGCAAAATCAAGGCAGACGCAATACATATAAGAAAACCTGAAAAGATAGCAAATGGTACATAATTGAGCACACAGAATGAATATAGTGCATACAGATCTGATTCTCAGGGGAGGGAGACATCTGACCGGACACCTGACGTCAGTAAAGGTCGGTAGAAGAAAACATAACACAAGGAAGAGCATGATGTCAGGAATATGTGTGCCCTATTAGTATCTGGTCAGGGAGCAACATGGGAAGGCCCAGATTGAGTTACCCAGGCGGACAGCGCCCCCACCCCTACCCCCGCCGAAGGCAGTGAAGTGTACACATAATATAAGTATTAAGAATACAAAAACACATTATTGAGGGGTGAAACAACCACTAATAGTGAGGTGAGATGATAAACATACTAGTGTGTACAATCAGGTCAATGAGACATTCAATACCCATTGTAGAATCATATTAAAGTCACTACAGCAATGGCATCCTAGGAGTGTACCACATAATTAACCTTCGAGTTGTGGCAGGAAAGTGGGGGAGCAAGTCTTTTCCTTCCCTGGGATATTTAATGAAGACAGTCTTTCCAATGAGGTCCAGGGTAAACTTAAAGGGGAAGCCTTATCTATAGCGAATCTCTTTGTTATGAAGCACTTTTGTGAGATTCCTCAATTTGTGAAGTATTGCAATGTTGGTCGTGGCAAGGTCTGGAAAGAACTACTTTTTGACATTATACTGCGGTAATGA